>NW_008596911.1:0-134892 GCF_000691845.1 Merops nubicus | reverse complement strand
AATGCCGAGAAATATTTTTACTATGCAAATAATTATATCAACTATCAATTTCATCAAGTGACCCTACTGCAGAAGACTATACTACTACTAATAAACAGCAACAGAAGCAAGCATAGAATAAATCTATTTGAAAATCAAATTTGTTTGATGCAAATTCCTCGTGAGTTATTTTAGAATATCAAAACCTCAAAAATATTCATATAAGCATTCTAATAAACATGTTCAGTCAAAGTTCATTAACCTCACTATGTTTGAAGTTTATATTTCAGAGCACAGTCTTACACACTGCATACTTCAAAACTGGTAAGAATGTGTGTGCAGAAAGAACAACTGGATATTTTAACCAATCAGACAAATGGTTTTGTAATAGGACAAAACTACTTTTTAAATAAACAGAAAAATATTCTGTCAGAAGTCATTTTCATGAGTTATTTTTCCATAAAGAACACACTGTGCACCAATACTGCACCAAAGCAGTTCCAATGATCCTCAAATTCAACTGTTGAACTGAGGAAATTCAACTGATTTCTACTGGCAAAGTTAGTTCCTCAAAGCAACGGTGGACAGAGTAAACAATGAACGACTACAATTTCTCCAGCTATAATACTCCAAGAAGCCACATCCACCTCCCTGAACATAAAAGCAAAATAATTGCATTTATTATGTTTATATTTTTTTTAAATATACAGATGAATTTATACTAAAATATATACACATATTTATACCAGAAAAAAATACCTCCTTTTATTTTAATAACCCAGAATAAGAGCTTGACTGAAAGACATTTGTCATATTAATTTTGAGAGACTCAAAGTGCATGCTTAAAAATTAAGAGAATCTACATTTTCTTAACTAAATATGATGTTGAACACAGTGTAGAGTTGAGAGCTCTATTTCTAATGTATAATAATTAAGAAATCTTTTTCAACAGAGCAAGAATAATGTAACAGCTTTTTCTTTCTCACCCACTCCTATGACACTGTAATCCAATTGATTTTAGTGGGTTTTATTTAAACTCCATAAAGGTTCTCAACATGTATTTTTAGATGTTATCCTCAAAGTGCTTTGCTACAATGTCCTTACACAACCAACCAGTGGCTGAGCTCATAAGGTAACCTGATTAATATACTTGCTCCGATTACTTATTTTAGAGCTTCTTGAAATCTCATGATACTGCCAGGGAAAAATCACACTTGTATCAAGTAACTTCAGAGTACCATATTTTGCATCATCATCCACAGGTTCCTATTTCATTTCTGGTATTTGTCAGAGAAGTACCACATCAACAACACATTTTTTAAATTCCAGTTCAACAACTGAAAAAACGGTTTGCACCATTGACATTGTAGCATAAACATATCCTGCTCATTCCTATGTCTTCCATTTCCTTTTATCTTAAAAAAAAAAAAAAAAAAGAATAAAAATCTATCTTTTACAATTACACAGCTCAACCGGCAGATTAACAATATAAAACGGGAAAAAAATTACTATCAAAATGGAAGGGGTTTATAGCAACAAGTAATTTCTTAAGCAAGTACTGAGATGAAAACAGCCTCTGTATATACAACAACTCAAGTCAAATTGAGTTTCACTACTGAGTATGATAAATTAATTTTCTAAACTGATCCCCAAAGTACTGATCCTTACAGGAACAGGACTGGGTTTAAAAAACTGTTCCAACTGAATTCCCAGTACGCAATTTTTCCACAAACCGTTTTAGCTCAGTGTTTTAATGCTATTTTAATTTTCTTAGCTATGTCTTTAAAAATAAGTTTCAAAAAGATTTCTATTTGTTTTCTCTACAAACAACCAGAAAGTAGATTTTTACTATGAGTCTCGTGGAATCAATTAATTTTCTTATTTCCAGAAACAAACTTTTTATTAAAACACAAAAATAAAAAGACAATTCCAGCTACACTTCCATTACATTTTCTCACATTATCTTGAGTCATAACACCTACTTTTCTCTTCAAGGCCCAGGAAGAAAAACGAAGGGAAGGAAGATATGGACATTTAGGTAATAAAAATCTTTGCTGAGTTTAGATTGGTTTGCAATATCTGTTTTTGGCCCACTGACAAGTTATTACTGAAAACCAAAAGATGAAGTACACCTCGTTCAGAATAATTGTTCATTTGTATCAACACAAAAAGTTGCAAAGTAAAACACGACAAACTTCAGAGAGCAGCAGTCCTATGACTACCAGTTGAAACCACTTTGCAGAAGTCAGGTTATTCAACGTCATGCAAAGACATACCTTTTTATCATATACATCTTGCCAGTTTACTCCAGCAAAGAAACTATGGCGCATGATTTCTTTTGCATCATCTGGGCCTCCACCAAGTCTAAAAAGAGTGAGGAAAAACATTAAACAAGCATTATTCTTAGAGGGAGGTTAAGTTACTGCAATGGTTGTAAAAGTGACTGATTTTGACTATCTGGGAACAATTCTCACCCATTTAGTATGTAATTCTCACTTCTATAATAAGAATTCATGTGAAAAAATGTGATAGTAGGTGTATTCGTGCTACGATCTATTCTATTTGATTATTCCAACTATAGTGTTCATTATTGTCCATGATAAGCTTTTTTAATAAAGCATTCATTTTGAAAACTTACTTAATTTTAGTTTTCTTGAAAGACCAACTAACGTTCTGGCACTATTAAAACCCAAAACGAACCCAACAATGCTGACATAAAATTTTGCCAAGGAGGTGCCAGGCACTGAATCAGTAATGACTCACACATCATTTTTATACAGTGTTCACTGCTGTTGCATCTGGGTGCTGTAACAATTAACCAATTACCATAAAATAGTCTCAATCTGAGTCAATTAGTATAAATTAATAAATTGTAGGCCTGCTGAGAAGGTTATTTAAAGGCCATTGGAAATAACCACACTATTCACTGTGGCCCACAGCTTGCCAAAGCCAGACTCAGTCTGGTAAATCATCTTAGGAAGTGAATTCCATCCACTTTGGGTGAACTTGCCCAAGGTGATTTGAGCTCATGGAAATGGTCACCGGTGCCAAATGAGGAGGGCCACACCCCTGCCCATACCTCTCCCCCCCTCACTTGCATCTAAAGCATCAGTCCCACTGACGACTGTGAGCTGAGTCAGTTCACTGACCTGGAAGAAAACTAACCCCACACAATGAGAAAATGAGAAAAAAACAGATATTTTTTGTCACATCAGCAAGTCAAATTTGACTCAACAAGTTTAGTGAGCTCCCTTGAGCTGCCGCTGCTGGTGAAGAAAGAAGCACACATCCGGCAAAGGAAAATTCTGTCCCCTTCAACAGCACGTGGACTTTCTGGACTGCTCAGCTCTCATCTAACTTCCCCCTGAGACTAGTCTGATCCTACTGGTCTAACAGAAAGAATATGCAACAGAAAGCAAGCTAATGTTTACTGAACAAGCAGCTCACACATATTAAATACCGACAAGAAAAGTGACACAAGCAGTTTGTGTTTCATTAAAGGCAACTGCTGAAGACATAAAGACAAATTTTTAAAAGCAACCTTTTAATTAAGATAAATTCCTCTCTGAAGCATTTATTGCAAGGAGCAATAATTCCCACAACCAAGCCAAAAAAAAAAAAAAAAAAAAAATCTGTATTGGTATTACCCTGCTGCCAAACTACAAAAATATTCTGGACTACTACCTAAGTCTTGCAGTAACTGGCTGCAAAGTTCTTCTCATTTCCAAGCTGTATTCCCTTTTTTTTTGTTTCTCAACTACTCATTGTAAAATTCTATACTTCTCTGCAGAGAATCCCAGTTAGCCATCAGTCTCCAGACTCCTCTCTATATCTTCCCATCCAGCTGCTCAGAGAAAAGCTGAATTGCAGTTAACCTCTGCGCTACCACTCTATTGAGCATTAGCTAGCACCAAAACTAGAATACAAATAAGCTTGTAAACATCTGTAATAAACACTACTGTCTCCAAAGATTAATTACAAGGAAGGATCTTTTCAATTCTAAAGGTTAACACATTTGATAGGTCAGATTATTTGGAGGTTAAAATGCGTTGGGAGTTGCTACAGGACAAATTTTCTCTTTAGTCTCCACGTCTTTGGCTGGTTGGTCCCAGTTTGCTTTCACTGCATGTAGTAAACTCAGTTACCCAGGCAGTGCCAGGCAGCAGCAGCAGGGCTGACCGCTGGCCTTGTCCTGGCTGTTACACTTGGCTGCACACAGGCAAGCCCCTCAGAGAGACACAGCAACCAGTCCTGCCCTGAGGCCCAGCGAGCAACGCCCACCGCTGAAAACTTACTGGAACAATTAAGGATGAAGGAGGACTAGAGAAGAGAGACAGAAGAATGACTGAAGCCTGAAAACACACCAAGAGACTCGCAAGAACAACGGAGAGACTGGGGAAAAGAGGTGGCCTACAGACAGATCTCACTGATTTATGCAGGCAGAGATTTGTTTTAGAAACACAAGGGACTGGACACTGCTGGTCTGGTGCAGAAGCCACTGGAAAATGGCTCCCCCAGAGAGAAAAGCCCACCACAAAAGGGCACAGGCAGCAGCTGGGTGATACTTGCTTTCAAACCATTGTATTTAAATTTCAGTCAGAAGATGCATTCTTGAACAAGTTACTAGCTTACATGGTCTAATATGTGATTTACTTATGTACACTAATAAAATTTAGCTGTGGCTGTCTACACATGTCTTCTGGCATGATCTCTTCCAAGAAAAAGTGCTGTAGTCCACATGAGAGGGTATTTGAAAAACAACTGAGAGCTTTCCCTGTGTTCCAGTGCACAAGCTAAACCCAAAAAGATCCCTGTGTTTGCTGTGAATGATTAAAAAGGTGCTCTCGTCCACATGCTTTTTTCCCCTTTCACTTGTTAAATTCATTTTGCATATTGTTGCTGTATTGAAAAAGTGGAAATCGGACTGTATGGCTGCATATAGCCTTTTCCTGTGACTGACAGGTCCTTTGGCCGGGCACCACTGGCCAATTTTTAAATTACCCAGTATAATTAGAGCATTTATTATGCCTGTACACCCAAGTAATTTAACTTACCGCTTATTTGGATCCTTTATCAGTAGGCCTGATAGTAATGATTTTGCATCAGCAGACAGAGTTCGAGGAAATTTTATATCCTCCATTAGTATCAGTTCAAAAAGTTTCTCATGATCTTGGTTGTAGAATGGTAATCTCCCACACATCATTTCATACATGACAACTCCTAATCCCCACCAGTCCACTGCACGACCATAATCATTGTCTTCCAACACCTAAGACAGAAAGTAAAACCAGCTGTAAAACAATGCACTAATTTCAGACATGACATTTCAGTCTGTTTGATGCATCTCTATTTGAATGTGTTTCCAAGGCTTTATTTTCACAGTGTGCTACAAGGACTCCCAGAACCTGGCTCAACACATGAAGCTGCAGTATTGACTCACACCTGAGCTCTCTGGAACTCCAGGCATACCAAGGAGCATGCTGCTAAAAGCAAAATAAAAAATTTAGAATGACCTGCTCAAAATGATCATGACTGCATTTTCCCTTTTTTTTCTCTGTCCTCTACCATCCCATTCATAGTGCAGACAGCTTTAGGAAGAGGCACTGTCTACAGGCACTACTGCCTTGGTTAGCATTCTTCTGGGAAAAGCAGTGTAGCATCTCTTTGCTCAGGCACCTCCTCTCTCCTTACCCCACCTGTAAGAATAAAGCCTCAAATTTAGAAACAACTTAATCTCAGTAAGACAAGCTTAGTTTCTTTATGGTCTTTGTTTATATTAAAAGACTTCAACGTGTTTCACTTGAAGGTTTCATTATGTTCCATGAGATGGTCCAAACAGCTGAACTGTGCTAATGAAAAAAACAGAGACTATGTTTATATGATATTATGTTTGTATGATAGCAGATGATCACAGAGATATGGTAAGGTTAATATAATTTCTTAACATAAAACCTCCAATATTGTGTACCTTAAAACAACCTACTCCACAACCCTTCTCCAAGTAGCCCCAGAAAACTGGAATAAGGAATCTAAGCAGTGTCTTGACCTTAACAGACTTTCATTTTACACTGTAGAAATGGGAGACAATAGCAGCATACACCCATAATGACACCATAAGCAATAAGGAAACGGAAGGCTACTGAACATACGTGTAAATGATTCCAATTTCTGTGAATTTCTAGATCATACCCTCCATTCAAAAAAGATTCAAGTTAGAAGTTAATAAATGGTACTACAGAAGGCGCTACATGTGACAAATTGCCAAAAACTGCTTCAGAAAGTTCTATTAAAGAAGCAAAAATCTTAAAGCAAGAAATTACACTTAAATAATAAACAGAAAGATCAAAGAAGTTCAACAAATAGAGTTGGATTATACTTATAAAGAATTAAATTTTTGTTTGTAATGAATTGTTTCTGTACCATTAAAAGGCAGATTCTGAAAGGTAGCACATATGCTGGTAAAAAAAAACAAAACAAAACACACCAAACAAACCCAACACTAACCCACAGTAAACAAAACACTTTTTGTAACAAAGACACACACAGTCATCACCACAAAGAGCTCACCGAGATTCCAACTGTGAGTAGACACACAGCAACAGTCATTTAGATACATGGTAGTGAAAATCTGGTGATATGTAGGTAAAGCCTTCAGGCTTTAACGAACAAGACTACCTCTAACAGATAAGAAGTAACCTTTTTCCATGAGTACTTTACATTGTGATTGTCTAAAAAGTGTAAGGTAACTTCCAATATTTTCCTCTGAAGCAAGGGCAGACGCAGGCCTCCCCCACCTGGGGACACTGAGTGGCCATGACCACATCACAGGACACATGCACTACCCTAGCCAGTCCTAATGAGGGTGTTGAACTCATTTATCTGTCTCTCTTTTGCCCCCACCAAGTAAATCCAACCCTGCTCTGAACTGTCTGGTACGTGCTGTTAGCAGAGACGAAACACAACCTGATCCAGTATGGCAGTTTTGACAACCCCCCAGTAATTAAATGTATTCATACTCGTAGTTTGCACTGTCCTTAAGGATTAGTAGTAGAAACACGATGAAAAGAACTTTATTACAAATTCTTCTTGTGTATATAAGATTAAAAAATCATAAATATTAACACATTAACACATACTATTTACAACTGTGCCAAAACACAGAGACTTGTTACTTCTATTTCCAAATAGAAGGTGGAATTTTGGAAAGTGTAAAATACAACAAATTATCTGAATAAGTACATATGACAAAACTAACTCCTGCATTTTAAAATTAATTAAGTTTTTTGAGTTTGAGCATATTGCAACTGATTTACTGAAAAACTGTATATGAAATCTGTAATGCTTGTCTTTAAATCACCATTTTTTTCTGCCACAAAATAAAGCATTATATATTTTTCTGCTGTATCTGTTAGCAGTGTTACTATTTCTCCTATCTGTACAGTTAGCTACTCTTTTCTTTGAAGCTAGGAAAATATATAAAAAATCATGAGGTAGTAGCAGATTCCTGTAACAAGTTAAGGTGTGGTTTGCACATGTGATTTATAAAAGAAGGCAACGGGAAGATGAAACATATCATTCTCTGAACAAGGCAAATCACATGGCCAATAGCTAAAGCAAACTGTATCTGGGGCTTTACCTAATTTATGCAGGACTTTATCTAATAATAATAAAAAGTATGAGCAACCTTTTGCTGCATTCCCACAACAGCAACAAAACAGTGGTACAAAGAAAGAGCCAAATGTGATTTTTAACCTCTTTTTACATAAAATCATAAAAAAGCATAAAAGCTGGATTAACTGCCTTCTGAACCCACATATCACCAGCCGGGTTCTCATCCCCAGCTGGCAAAACTGGCAACTCTTTATTTTTGTTTAAATACCTGGTTTACAGCCAGCCAGACAAGCAAGAGCATCAAAAGGGGTTCATTTAGGCAAAAGAAAAACAACCTGACAATAGCATAAATAAAGCAAAACGCATCTCAACTTGTTTTTATATAAATGTTATTAAATTGTGCATAATGCAGTCACAGTAAATACACACAATTGTTTTCTTTAAGTCATTTCTACTCCTCACGGTGTTAAGAAGCTCCAGGATTTGTAGACTGTGACAAATCAATGGAAGTGCTGGAGTCCAGCAGCTCCGACAACCAAATCCATACAATTTGGGCAGGCATGAGAACACGTCTATACACACTGCCCCAGCATTACAGAATCCTTTCCAAACAATTCTTGGATTTGAGGGATTTGGTTTTAATTACACTGAACATAGGTCAAGAAAGCTTCAACTCAGTGCTAAAACGAACATGACACACCGCTGCAGGCTTTGTACCAAAGAAGAATTTAATCTTCTGCCTACCATGAGGTAGATACCTGCTTTTAGAAATTACGCTTTTGGCTGTGAGGACTGACACTGCTGTCCCCATGGTATTTGTGGGGTATCCTTGTCTACGTGGGGTGCCAGCCTAAGCACCTGGCCAGGCAGAGACACAGGAGAAAGTCTGATCTCTTGGACTTTGTACACTGCCCTTAAAAGCTGCTTCCACCATTTCCAGTCAACTCTTGTCCCCCCTGTGAAGACTGTCTTTAAGGGAACACATTGTCCTAACAAACCAGTCCCATCAAGGTTACAGAAGGAAAAACAGCAGGCCCACCAAAACCATCATGAAAGGCACAAGCTTAACCACTATGGTATCTGCTGTAAAATACTATGTTAATATTTTCTAGGGGTTTCACATGGAACTCACAAGCTACAGAGAGAGCTACACTGAATAAATACTCCAGTCAGGTGCATTTTCATGAAGTAAAGATGAAGTTATATGCTTTCTTCCAGAAAATCTGTTTCAATAGTCAGATCATTCAGATACATGAATTCCCTTCCTTCATCTGCTTCACATATGTGAAGTGTCAAAATCCCAAGCCACCTTGCCAAGATCTAGGTGAGGTTTTAGGAGATGAGAGCTCCAGAATGATGTGACTTCAGTGCATGGATAACATTTATAGTCACTCATCCCTATTTTACATCTCACATCATCACTGTACCCAAGTGACTTCCCAGTGTCAAGTAAAGCAGGAGGTGGGCTGACTGCAGATTGGTCTGGATGATACCACAGATTATGGGCTGTAAAACTGAAAAAATGACCATCAATTTTATTACTTGAGGGAGTCTTACTCCGTTTGTTTTTAGGGGTCTAGTTCAACAATTGGTTGTACACCCTAGGTTCATACAGACACATTTAAAAAGCTAAAGAGGTGCCACTGAAGTTTGCATTTTTCCAGTCTTTGATAAACAAGCAAAAGGTTAAATAATATACACACTTTCTAGCAAGCAAGAAATATTAGCCAGGCATCTGCTTCCAGACATATTCAGGTACTTTAGTGCTTTTATGGATGTTTTAGAGGCACTGGACAATTTTATAATTTCAGCTAATGGAAAGCTGTTTATTTACCTTAAGACTTTCATTGTATTGTGGTCAAAGGGCCATTCAACTCTATTTTAAATTTACTGAGATAGCAAGAATAGCTAACTGTAACAAGGGAAAACCAAGTATCCTCTAGTGACTCCACTGTCTCTGCACACTTTGGGGTTGCTAAAGAGTATCATCAGCAATGACCAAGTATACCATGGGCTTGTGCTTCAAACACAAAGCAAAGGCCATCAAGCCCTCCATACAAAATAAAAAAAAAAATCCCATTCACAGCCTGACCTTTGCGTTTGCGATGACTGAGACAACACAAACACACTGCAGGGCTGCTAAGATCACAGTAATTCAGTTCTGTTTGTCCCATTTTGCTGACAAGTAAGTACATATTCTTTCAAATACAAATATTCTTGTATTTGCATTTATTGACAAAAAAAGTGATCATCTAATACTACTCCTCACTGCTGAAATGTCCAGCTTACACTCAAAAACACTAATTAAAATTGTTAGCACCACTGCAAGTTTTGTCTTTCCCACAAAACAAAACCCATTTTAAAGACTTCCTCCACTATCTCACCAGCAGTTGGTGATTTTGACCTTTAGGTTTATTAGTCAACACATCTCCAGGTGTCCTTTGCTTTAGGTACATCACTCCTTAAAGAGCCTAACATACAGTCCACAGAAAACGATGTCCATTTAATTTTTATGGTGAAAAGGTACCTCATATTATCTCTTTATTTCTTCAGTAGCTAGAAATGAACGTTTTTGGGGAGGCAGCAGCTTGAGACACATCTGCAAACTCTTATTTACAAGGGCTTGGGGCAGAGACTTAGGGAGCAGGCAATTAAATGAGTCAGTCAAAGAGAAGCATTGATGCACATTGATACACGTTGATACACATGCAGTGCTTTTACAAGATTCTGTGAAAATAATTTTTTTAGGAGATTAGGCAGCAGTATAACAGGTGAAGTCTGTGATTATCTTGTGCCAGTCATGCATTTCCCCCTGCCTCCAGTGAAACTAGGTTTCTCTGATACTCCACAAACCACACAGTACTGGACAAGGTGTGACAGCCTCGGACACCAACTGAGAAGAATGTGGAATATCACTTATTTCTGTTTTTATTGCATTTTCTTGAAACAAAACATCCCTGATGAGCAGTCCCTGGAACATTTTTGGTTATACAGCAGAAATTCACACAATCAAGAAACATTCTTCCCACAGACCTCTAAGTGGTAGTTAGTTCCTGTAACTTCTGGACTCTGCAAACACAAATTTAGCAATAACCTTGAGCATGAAAGGCTTCGTACAATTGATTGTAAATCTTGTAGAAAGGGTTATCAACATTCAGTTTTATCTTTAAAAGAACGATATCAAAATATTGGTTTTGTACTTTGTGCTAGATAAGCAAGGCAACTTATTAGAAAGGCAATTACATTTCTGACCTAGTTATGGTTTCTCTTAATAAATTAGATACAGACTTTCTGATAGGACATTACAAATAGCTTGTTACTCAATCAATAATTTTTACAGAACAGATGGGAAAATATTTAAACATCTAAACAAATTGTCTGCACACCTATGTTGTGAAAGAAAACTGAGAACTTGGATACACCAATGCACTGTTAATTTAAGGGGGAAAAACTGTTTTCAATTAACCTTACAGTTCAGGTGGAGTGTATGTTCCTTAAGCATTCCTGGTAAGCCTTCACACATTTTTATTGCTACAGTTGTTGATCTGCTAACAAATATTCACCCACATATTCAACAAAAGTTAGAAAGTCTATCTGATATAACTTTCTATCAATTGTGGTAACTACAACAATGAGAAAGCTTACAATCTAACACTAATGGACAAAAGTGACATGTCTTTGTAGAAACAGAGTTTTATCCAAATGTATGAAAATCCTTCCTGCAGAAAGGCATGTTTGCTAAGTATTATACAAATGTAGTCACTGTAACTGAATGTTGGTATGAACAGTGAAAGAATTGCTACTTCAATAGTAAAATAACATTCAAGTGAATACTCATTGCTTTTATTATACAGAGCTGAAAAGACAGGACATCAAGGTTATAGATACCCTGCGAAAAGGATATCTGAGAACTAAGTCCCAGAAGAAACTTTTCAATTACTGCTTTATGTTTCTACTGCTCTAATTTTTCTATGTAGTTTCTTTTCCAGTTTGTATCTGACTTGTACTGCTGTTTTACTCCTGGTCCTAATGCAGACTAACTTCCTAATACATTCTTGTACTAGAGATTACTCCCATCTTATGCAGCTTTTTGTTATGCAATCTTATAAACAAACAAACAAACAAAAAAACCCAACACACAAAAAAAACCCACAACCCACACCGAACCCAGTAAACTATTTTTTTTTTTTTTTTTTTTTTTGCTGGCACACAATGTGCTGGATCAGAAATATTACATTCTGGTATAAATATGAATTAAGCAAAGCCTCGTAAAGAGCATAAAACACTAATTAATGTGTTTAACCTCCTACAAGGGACGCTGACTTCAGTAGAATTTAAAAGTTAACAAAACAAAAACAAACAAAAAAAAGTTAAGCTACTGCACATGAAAAAGGTATTCTAAGAAAGTACCCTAAGAAATCAGTAGCCATCCTAGCAATGAAAAAAACCCCAAATAACCAACCCTTAAAATCCATAAACACCACCACCCCCAAAATAAAACCTCAAAACACCAAGAAAATTATCATCTCACCTTAAAAAAAAACCTTTAAAAAAAAAAAATCCATTTTTTTGGGGAAAAACAAAACAAAACAAAACAAACAAAAAAACCCTACACAACAACACCACCACATAGAAAATAGAAAGCTAAAATAACTCTTCTAGAATTAACAGACATTATTCATACCAGGTGGCAAGACAAAAAGCAAAAGATTATTTCAGTCTACAGAAGGATGGTACTTGTTTCCCATAACTCTACCAGGTCTAGTGTTGGAAGAAAAACTACAGACCTGTTCATATCCGTATCCATTACCACTGCACTAGCAGTAGTCTCCATAACACACACTGCCATAAGACACAAGATGTGTAAGAAGTAATAAAAGATATTAATACTGTGATATTTCTTTCTGGTTGCTTGTTCTTCCTGAAATGATTGTGAATTTTTACCGATGTTAAACAGCATTTGTTCGGCTTTTCTTTATGCTTCATTACTCTTGGAAAAACTAAAGGCTTTTGCTGAGATGGAAATGTTTGCATTGATTAAACGAATTAAAAAAAAACCGCTTCAAGCATGTTATTGAGACAGTCTTTGTAAGAATTCTCATACTTATTTGTTTTACAAGAACAGTGTTTTTTATTAGAAAATTGTTCTCTGCTTTAAAGTCCTGGTTTGAATACAACAGTTTATTTATGCTCAGGATGGAGCTAGTCTGTTTTCTAGTCTTCTGTTTGCTGTATTATTTTTGTCACGTATTTGTTACGTCTTTTACATTGAGAAGTCTGATACTGTATGTGCACAATTAGTTTTTGTGCCTGATGACATTAACCAGATTGCATGAAAATTCAAATTCTTGTTAGATCATTGGTTATCTGGCTTCAGAAGAAAGTCTAACTCTTGTGCTAATTTATCTGTTGTTGCAGACACTCTTCTGTATGTGTAACTGAGTAACGCTTTCATACCCCCATCTAAATGTTCCCCACCTCTTGACCTTCATACTGGTTATTACCAGTGAATGGGGTTTGCTCCAGATACCCTGCCTTGTCTACATTCCATCATGTTCACCTCAGGACCTCACTGGCAACGAATGACAAGCTGACAAAAATGCCCAAATTCAAATCACTAGCATTTTTGATGACTTAGGAGCATAAGATGCCACAATGTGACACACTAAAATATAATAAGTGATAGAACACCAGAGAAAAAGATCACATTTGAATTTTCATGAGATGCTAACATTTCAAGATATAAAAACTATTTGTTTCATCCTTTCAACATTAAAAAAAAAAAAGTAATAATTGGATGCTTGGAATTCTAGAATAAAGAGAAAATTCCACACTGTAAATCTCCCATAAATCAGAAGGGTAAATATTTTCAGGCATAGATGCTATTCCTCTTCACAGTCCCCACCGGTCCTCGCCCAGAAATAAAATATAGCCAAATATACAACAGACAGCTGTTGAAGTGCACATGCCAACACTAAACTACATTTCCACAGGTAAAATTAATTCTATTGTGTCTCTGCTACAAATCAGATTATCCATGAAGCATCTAGACAAACAGAGAGCAAATAAACTCAAACTATCCTTTTGAATCTGAAAGAAAATTAGGTAAGCAAAGCACAACAACACAGCTGCAGTGTTTGGGTACCGAGTAAACTAGCTATACCTTCAGGAAAATGAGTACAATTTATCAGAAGATCAGGCTTTTTGGTTTTAAGCAAAAGCCAACAACCAAAAGCAAAGCATTCTGCCTTACTAGGAAGTAGTAATATCTCATGCACAGGTTAAGACAAACACCTACTCAAATATAAAATGAAAAATAACTGTAGTATCAGTGTTGGTAGAAGACTTAGCAATAAAATATTAATCAGATTCGATACTTTTTATTTTATGGAATAAAGTATAACCCATCACTGAATATTTTTACAAAGGAATCTCCTTTTGTTTATGTAACTTAATAGATATGAATGTCAAGATTCCATTAAACTAATGAAAAAGAATAACCAAATCTTCAAACCTCATATTTGGGTAGGTCCACACAGAAAAGATGGGAATTTTTTGTTGATTGTACCTTCTCTACTTATTTAGCTTTGGATTTGCCTATAAGACAAAGAGGTACTGCCATCTGCTACAGACTGGCTCCAGCCATACAGGTATCGCCATTACACACATAATTTATTTACCATTGTAATAAGAGGGTTAAAATCTTTCTTGTGACATCAGAATGAAAACATTATCACAACCTGCAACACTACCAATACGTGACATTAAAGAATGACCCTTTTGACAGCATTCTTTGAGCATGGAAAATAATTGACTCAACTGCATCATCTTAAAAGGAATAAAAGAGTACAACTACCACCTCTCCAAGTCTCTAGCTGATAAAAACTAATGTTCTATCCTTGGACAAAACACCACTATATAGCATGCTTTCCTAAATGCACACTGAATGCTCGTAGGTTCCGCTTCTTTTTATCTGTACAGGTTTTTTGGGTGGGTTAGTTTGGTTTTCTTTTTTTTGGGGGGGGCACTCTATTTTGTTCATTCTAACTTGGCAATCAAAGAATTTTTATTTTTACACTATTACAGAAGTGCATTTTTCTAGGTTTCCAAAACCACCTTATTCAACCTTCCCCATCTGTCACCATCTGCTTCTTTTTAGCATGTACTTTTTGTGTGATCACATAAGCATGTGAAAAATAACTAACATTCAGATGATTGTCTGCTGGTACATTTGAGGACTGGGCATAATAAAAGTGAACTGCCAAAACGTACTTAACACTTCTAATTTTGTTGGGTCTTGCATGTAAGCTACATTTGATTTTCAAACTGTTTTACAGTTGGAAAGTTGATCAGGTACTTCAACTCAACAGTAAAACTGAGACTACATAATTAGCTCAGAGCTAGAAAGATTATATTCAAAGAGAGGAACAAAACCCAGAAATACATCCACACGAGTTCACACATCCATCTTGACTGAGTCTGTCTGCACCGTGTTGCCTGAGGCACAGGATAAGATGCTACAAGCAGTCTGCTTCTGGACAGTCACAGCCTGTGTCTTCTTTCCAAGCTACCACAGGACAAGGAATAAAGGACTTTCACAATTACAAGGGTGTATCTCATGAAAATGCTGGAGAAGTGAAGACATGAAGGATAGAAATGTACAAAAATGTGATGCAGTTCCCTAACAATGCAGCAGATACTGCTTCTAGGTGCAAAGTAACTGGAAACGGCCACCAATGCACAAAAGCTGAGTGATGGAGGTAGCTGTTCCCAGAGCTCTAGCATGCTTCAGCACAGCATTTCTACTTGTAAATGCAATTCTTAAAACAGTTTTAATGTGAAAAGAACAAAATGGGTATAAAGCTAGAGGCAAAAAGTCACCTCCCACCCTGCAAAAATCTATTAACCTCACTCTAAGTGTATTTCATACATGAAATTATTTCTGTCTTGCTAGAACTACAGGCCTCTCAGGTCTCTAGCAAAACCATTATGAACCAGAATATCAATATAAATAGATCAACAGAGACTATTTATTGGAGTGTCTCATTATCCTTTCTCTAAAAAAGAGTTAACAGAAGTGTATGAAATAGAAAGAAGCCAAATAACAGGAACTACCCCTTTCCCTAAATAAACCCCAAAAGCTACCCATAATCAATCTCTATTAATGCTCACCAGAGATAACCAAGTATGAATGAAACTTCTCTCTAGAGCACGACAGAAGATGGATCCTAACATGAACTTTCTTTTCTACTGTCTCTGTTTCCGTCATCATTGTTCCAACTCTTAGAAGTTCATACTGGTCTTGAAGCCTTGTGGATGCAGATGCCATCTAGCAACACCTTAACAGATGCTTTCCCTTACTTTGAGCCGTTTCCACAAATTCCCTTTTTCCCTATTTACCTTTTCTACCCAAAAGAAAATAATGACGTGGAAAATAATGGCACATAGCTACTATTTATACAAAAGTTGCACAGAATTTCAAAAAGTACTTTATTTCAATGCCTCAAATTTCTTTTAATTAAAATGAAATTTAAAGGAAAATAAGATAAAAAGGAAACTGCATAGGCCAAGACAAAAATTATTCCCTCCTTCAGTTCCTCTCTATTCCCAACCAAATAACTTTCCAGCGAGCTCCTCTTCCTTTTAAGTTGTTCATCAAGTTCTCCTGCCTTTTTTGTCTCTTTGGAAAACTTTCCATTAATTTCTATTAAGAGAAAATTAACAAAATAACGTAACCGTCTTTAATCCAAACTCTTTCCTGATCATAACCACATTCTTTCCCATAATAAAAACCTTCTCATTTCTAAGATGTACTTTCTGACCTATGAATCAACACCCATGAGATCATTAGATTCTTTCCATTAATTCCTTTCACTTCCTGCTAACCTTCCTTGCTATTCTACTTCTTTTTTTACTCAAATTCTTTTCTCTTCACCATTAAAACAAACAAAAAAAAACACAAGAAAAAGGCCTTGGCTGTATTCCCCATTTTCTCTGCGGTGTAACAGGCTGGGCTATTTACATCCTCCTTTTAGCTAACCTCTCTCAGTTGGCCTGCCTTGGTGATCTTGGCTACATTCATCGAGTTGTCTGCAAATAAGCACCTTCTCACACCTGAAGGAGCTCTTCTGCAGCATTCACACTGCAACTTCTACCTGCATTAAAATCCCTGTTTAAAACGCCATTTTGCTACGATGCCTGCAAAAACTGAAAACATCAGTCTCCACTTCCGTGGTTCCCTCTCTGCCTATGTATCATTTAGTTTCAGCTGGTACCAGATGAGCTATGTGGCAGATCATCATATTCTCAGTCCAAAAAATTTACCAGATTGCCTTTGGCAAATAATCCTGATCGAATCCAAGCAAGCATTAAAAGAATGAAATAAACGTATAGCTGCACCAGTGACAAAATGCTTTTTCTGCCTCTATCACACATTTTATAATCTGCATATATCACATTATCAGAAAATTGCTTTTCAAATCCTGCAAACAAGGGAAAAATGCTTTTTCTTTCTATGATCACGCCTGCAGTACAGTGTACCATGCTTCCCCTTGCTGAAATTCAGCCACTGAACTTTTAACGGCCAAGTTCTGGATTTTGGGTCACCCCTACATCAAAGCCATATCCGTCCCCAGAAGAAAAGCTGTAAATAAGAAATTAAGTGAAAAGTGAGGAAAAACAGCAGTTGCACCTTGATAAAAGAGTTTTTACCTTTCATTTCTCTGAGATATAACTCAGTCAAATAATTGATTACACATGCTCTTCCTCACTCCCATTTCTAAAAGAAAGACCACCAAAAAAAGTATCAGCCAAACATGCACTGTGTAACTGATGTTAATATTTTAATATTTCCTACATCTCCATTGGTCTAATTTTCTAGACAGGCAGATCTTCTCATGCATATGGACGGAGGCTATGAATCTGCTCTGGTAATATTTATTGTCACACACCTTTAAGTGATAGTGACTGCATAAACTATATAGAAATGGTCCTGATATATATTTTTAAAAAATAAAACACTACTCATAGGTATGCATCCTTCCATCTAGTCTGTACTTCTCTGCTAATAAAACTTACTGAGGTCCTACCATTTTCCCTGTTATTAGAATACATCTAAGTATCATTGATCATCTACATCTAGGAAGAGCTATTTGAATGATCACCCATAAAGTCCCTTGCAGACTTGTTCATAGCCAAACACCTCTTCTGTTAAAAGCTCCAAAATAAATTTCTAGTATATTTAAACTTGTATCTCCCATGACACCAAATCATGGTATGACAGTGAGTGCCCTACTGTAACTATGACTGCACATTTAGTCCCAAGAACTTGAACTGAAACAGAGAGCCAAAAACTGCAATCCCATATAAGAAGTTACCCTTATAAATGATCAGAGCTCCAAAGTTTTTTATTTGTCTGCCCAAGCAGCTTCATTTCCTGACTTTTCTAAGAATGAAAGTCTGTAGAGGTCTGTGTCTTTATTAGCAGGTCTTTGATCCTTGACAATCAACTGAAAACTATCAAAATCCAAACTGCTTTTAGAAGTCTCATAGGTACATTTACAAGTACTTTCTCAGTTTTACTCTTTCTTTATTAAGTGAGTGATACTATCTGGAAAACACATATGGTCCTGTCTTGCCCTTGCCACTGCAAAACTGCAGAATTTTTTTTCTTTTTCTGAAAATATTCAAGAATACATCTGTGTTTCCTAAATGGAGTCACAATTCATCTTTTCCTCATTGGATCTGTGTTTATTCTCTGAAACCACAATGATCTCTAATGTGACAGCTTACTTTGAAGGATAACAATGGAAACAGACTCCTAAGAAACAGTCTTTTCATCCTATAAAACTACTAAGGAAAGAGAAATTGTAGAATATTTTATATTGTGCAGATTTTTAGACCAGAGGGAAACATTAGGTATTAGCACTACACTCCTCAAAACAAGGAAACGGAAAAAAAAAACAAAAACAAACAAAAAAAAAAACCAACAAAACAAAAAAAACCCCAATCCTTACATTACTTCTACTGCAGATGATAAAGGAATTTCACTATTTATCAGATAACCGAATTATTCTCAAAAGATTACATAATTTCACAAATACAAATTTAAATATCCTTCAATAATTGTGACCAAAATTTACATCTGTACTGTAAATGTACATAAGCCCTGTTATTTGATAATGGCGAGCATTTTCTTCCTAGAGGACATATTCATACCCTACCATCTTTTATGCTTGACACAAAACTATCTAAGACAAATAGAGACAATGCTATTTTAGTTTTCTTTAAATTGCATCCTGACACTGGATAACAGGGCAGGACTACAAGAGGACAACAGGATGGGAACATACCCGTGGACCACTTAGCTTAAAACCCTGCACACCCTTGTAACAGCACAGTGCTTGGTGAAGGTACATATAAATTTCCACAAACAAAAATCAGTAATGGTCCAGAAGAAGAGTTCTAGCTCCAAAGATGAAAACTGGCTCCAACCTGGCAATCTCATTGCATTTTTTTTCCTGTGGCCCGCCATCCACTCAAACATCGCATGGACTGGGGCAATTTTCTGGATCTGCCAGATATCAGCACAGTCATTCTCAGGTCTATATGAAAAGTCAAGCCCTATCAACATAAGATGAGAGAGCCTTTTCAACAGAGGGTGGGAAGGAGTACTTTGATCTCAGAAACACAAGGTTTGGGGGGAAATGTAGCAACAGGTATGCTTATTTTCTGATTAAGAGTAATTCTGAAATCACCTTGGTAAATAGTTCTGTATAGATCCACAAGGACACCTTCACCCAAGAGAACTGTCATGCAAGGAAGAAATGCACCTCAGCCTGGTTTAGCTACCTCCCTGTCTTCCTGCTGGAAGAGACTGCAATCTAGCTTTTGCAAAAAGATGGACTAGGAAGCAGGACTCTGCCTCAAACAGCAGTCCAAAAAGCATTTGGAAAACCAAGCAGAATTTCTTATTTGGAACAGAACCCACAGCACTGAATTAATACAAAAGAAAATCTGAAGTTTTTTCTCAGGCTAGGTGTAGATTCCTGCCATTGCAAGGTTCCTGGGTCACTTGCCTTCTGGCTGGTAGACAACAACCTCAGGCCACCACTGCATGTTACACAGGACACTGGCCTAGTGTTCTTTCCCACCAGCCAATAAGTAAATGGGAAACTGAACCAAAAGGCCTGCAGAAAGAATTCACCCATCAAAACTGACCTAGATGAACGAGGAGGATGAAAGGGTACTATTAAAAGGACATAAACTGAAAGGATTTCTCCATGTAACTGGAGAATATCTTTCTTCTAAAGAAAGGCTAGAAAGTACCTGCCTTTATGCTTACCAGGACCAGGCAAAGCATAGGTATATGCTGCCATTTGTCTTGGGATAAAAAAAAAGCAGGGATTACCATGGTAACGGGTAACAAGCTCAGCTGTAACGTTAGGTTCCTATGATCTGCATTACATCAAAAGGTAGTAAAGTCTTTGGCAACTGGTAATGTGGTTCTGTGGCCTAAACCACAATGAAAAGTCATTCTTGTGCATTCATTTTCTAAGACATGCAGATGAATACACTGGAGGCTCCAGTCTCTTGATGGTCCCTTTATCAGGTAGTTGTCCCAGGTAGTAAAGTAGATACAGTTGTCTCAGGTGAGCAACTATCCAGCCAATACACTAGGAAACACCACTGTAGCAGCACAAAGGGGAAATGATTTTTTTTGCAATGGTGTCCATATACTGCTAATTTCACACTTTTAAATAAGAATGTGTGGATAAAGGTGTTGAGTCTTCTTATGACATATCAATAACCTATCTAGGCTGTTGGCTCTATACCCTTTATCTGAGGTAAAAGGGAATGAGTTTTGTTAATTAACCCAGGTTTAATGAAGAGTCAATTTCCTTCAAGACAGATTTGTACAGGGTGGGTCTCCAAATATACTCATAATAGGAGGTGGAGGAAAGGAGTGGGACTGCTAGAGAACAGAAAGTGGATCAAGTAACTTCTGGTGAATGTCTCAGACCCAGAAGGATCCCTTACCAAGTTCAATGGAAGAGAGAGAAAATGTTTCCAAAAGTGAGAGATGCAGAGGCAGATGAAAGCAACTGAATGGGATATTTACACTCTTTGAGAATGTTTTCAATTCTGCTGACAAGGAGACAGTGAGGGGGTAAGAGCTGGCAATGGCACCTGTAGTTTACACCAGTGATGACAGTATCATCCTTTGTGTTGTTCTTGCTGCTGAAAGAGATTCTGGGTGTAGAGCACAAGTGGGCACTCCGTCAAGCCAACCAGTCAGACCTGCAACTTCTCATTAAAAAAAAAAAAAAAAAATAATAATATTCAAAGCAGACTAAGAATAGTTCTGGAATCCTTGCATGTAGATAACTGCTAAGTGTACCTGCACTAAACACAAAGTAGATGTCAGAAACTGCCAAACAGGATAGCAACAATCTGCATCCAAGTCTTCCTTAGAATCTGTGGAATAGGATTCTGCTAAGGAGACCAGGTATCAATTTATCTTCGTTGCTAGAGAGGCTGGTGACTCACCAAAACGCTGAAATGAACACACTTAACCATCCAAAATTATTTAGATACATCAAACCTGCAGTGCGAGAGCATGACTGCTCAGGTTGGTCTCCACTGGTGAAAGAATCAAGGGAGATGGAACCAGATGGATGAAGAGAAAGTTAGTGGCTCCTAAGAATACTGATGTTTCCTTTATAGTTGGGAAAAAAATAATGTATCAAGAGATCTTGCTATGGACCAAAATAATTTAATTAACTCTGCATACCACATTAATTTATAGCTAACTATTAGCAGTTTCAAATTCCTCCCTGAGTGCAAATTGGATGAGACTTCAAATTTTCTTCAAGAAATTTAGAAAGACTCTCAAACCTGCAAAGCTGACCATCCTAAAATCTTCATTTCCAGACAGCAGTATCCAAGAGGTGATGTGTACCAGTTTCATTGACATCCTTTAATTGTAAGGTTTGGAATAAAAAATGAAAGGCAATCTAAACTTGCTTGTTGAAATAGGTTCCAGGGCTTGTTGCTGCTACTCAGAGTTCAATACTTCTGAAAATAAGAGGGTAAATAGCCATGCTGAATCAATGCCTCCTCACCTTCTCCCTTCAAACTAAGGCATATACTCTGCTTCAAAGACAATACACCACAAAGACTTTTTGGTGGTGCTGAGCTGCTGCAAGAGCCAGAGAATCCCTTGAACAATCCTTAAAACAAACGGCAGGACTGAAGGGTCTTGGAAAGCCCTTTGGGTTAACTAGAGAGTTGTGTCAGTATCAGGTGCGGACTATGTCAATTAGCAATCTTCAATGCTGACAAGAATGGAAATAAGGGCTAATTAAACATCCACAGAATCCTTGGCATTAAGTAAAAAAATAATGCTGTCTTTCATGTCAATACTGGAATTGCATTTGGCAACCCCAGGGGAGAGGCAGAATGACATTTCCAAGCACCACAATCAGTACTGTTGACTGGAGCCAGGCAGGATAAAAACATAATTTTGAGTATGCTTCCTTTGCCTTTTTTTTTTTTTTCCTGTAGGCATCAGTGGCAGAGCTGTCAGCACTAATACTGGAGCAGATCATTTGGGTGACTTGAGCTTCCACAACAGACTCACAAGTGGCCAAACCAAAACTGCAAAGGGAACCAAAACAATGTCCTCTTATCCATCTTTTTATTAGTCCTTGAGAAGAGTGACATTTGGCACTCTGAGTGCTACCTAATAGTAAGGATCACAGAATTACAGAATGTTTGGTGTTGGAAAGAACCTTTAAAGGTCATCTCGTCCAATCCTCCAAGATGAGGTCACATATTCTAGCATGCCACTTCTGCTTACATACTAGGAAACAGCTAAGTTTTGATGCCTACCTAAGCAGCTCTGGGGTTGATACACTCAACTGTTTTTAGCAGAAATACCTAAATTTCAACACCCTCTCCCTGCAGCTGGGGAGTTCGGATAAATCCCAGCAAACTGAGTCCCTTCCTATTCCCCCTCGCCTCCACTGAGGCTATATAAACGCCCGTCGCACAGCTCAGCTGAGCAGGATCATATGTTCCAAGTGAAAGACAGATGGAAGATTATTTTTGAAGAAATCATTGGAAGATAAAAACTTTAACAAAGGAAGGCAAACATGAGAAGGAAAATGCACGTTAGAGGCCTTTTCAAACACTAAGAAGCACAGCATCAATATACACATAATCACCACAAAGAACAGTAGCACATACAATTGTGAATAACAACTGCACAGTATTTATCAGACAGATTGCCAGTTCTTTACTACAATGAACAGTTTTCCGCATACAAACATCACATTCTAAAATTAAATTAAAAATAAACATTTTACATTGTATTACAAGAATATATTCTAAATCATACCTCAGGTGCCAGGTATTCTGGAGTACCACAGAATGTTTTCATAGTTGCTGCATCTGTGATTCCTTCTTTGCAAAGTCCAAAATCTGTAATTTTTATGTGTCCATCTTTATCCAACATTAGATTTTCTAACTGTGTGTTGGGGAAAAAAATGTTCCCTTAGTATTTCTTAACAGGACAGGCTGATGCATTACATCATTTTTGTAAAAAAGATAAGAGTTATTTCTTGCAATAAGATGTAATTTGTTTAAAATAAATAAAAAATACAGCATCTATTACAGCATTTAATGGTGCTCACTGTTATAAGAGTTTAATAATTACTTAATTCTTTAAGACCATTTGCAAAAATAAATCTCAGGTCAATCAAAGCACGACCTTTTCAGTGTGAAGTTTTACAAGTTTGGTGCATCTTGCATGGACTGAAAGCAAAGTAATTTTCTAAATATTCTCAAGATATAATCAAGTCATTCCAGGCTACAATCACGGCTGTCATTCGGTAAGACTGGATAGGCTTCCTTTGCTGTAACATGACCTTCATTTATCAAGATGCATTTTACTTACTATACTGCCTTGAAATAGTTAGTATATATCCATAAAACCTTAAAATACCTGCATCTTCCACAACCTTTTCAGTAACAGACAAAAGAGGGGATAGAGAGTCTACTGATAAAAACAAAACCCTGAGATAAATAATTCCTCCTTGGATATTTGCAAAAGATACTGTTCCCAAATTGTGTGTCTACCTCTGCATGCTTCACATTGCTTTTTAAAAACATGATTCTTGCTTTGAAATGCAAAAACAGAATATACCTTGTCACAAAGTATTTAAAGAAACAGAATAAAAATACTGCAATATTTATTGTGGACTATCTCAAAAGCACCATCAACATCACATCCCCAAAAGTTTTTTATTAGCAATACTTTAAATCAGAACTAAAGCCAAGTAAAATATAGTTCTGAGCAACTTTTCTCAATTGAAAAAAGAGGGTTTTTTCCTAATTATAAGGTGTGCAGTGAAAATACCAACAATGAACAATCATAGCCCTGTCTTAAGTCTGCATAAAGCTTGAAATACAATTCCAAGGTATAGATTTCCTGTTCAGTCTAGCAGTGTCTTATGAAGATTATGCCAAGCAGATGACACCAGCAATAGAAGATTTATGTCAAATTCCTTTTTCCTTATTATTTAGAATTTAAATCAGGAATCATGACCTATCATTCCTTGATCAGACAATTCCATATTTTTCCAAGACGTCACAGCATTTCCTGTTATTACGACAGATTCTGCTAGAAATAAGCAAGCCGGTATTTTGGTTTTTGTCTGCTTCCCTGAGCAGAACTTGCCTGTCATTGTCTCCTTCTCCTCAGCTCCTGTACAACAGAGTCCATGAATGAACTCCACTACCACACATGTATAATGGGAAAACACAATTTCCCCTGCAAGAAGTTAAAGGCCTGCCATGGAAACAAAGTAGTCTCATCCTGGAATTTAGAGGTTCTTCCCACATAAATCAGAAAAAGTCCCTGTTGAAAGCAGAGGTTACTTTTCATAGAACACGGTTATGCTGTGTCACAGAGTACCTGAAACTTCAGGCAACAGAATATACACAACAGCATACTCCAGGCAAATCTGAGACAAATTACATTCCAATATTATGGATCTTTCCCATGATACGAAAACAATTTTTTTTAATTAAGGCAGAAACTCTTTTCCTGTTGAAATATTCTGAATCGGTCTAAATGTTTTCAAATCATACAAGAACATAACTCTTCGGTGAGATAAAGAGAGTGCTGTCACACTCACAATTCCTCATTTCCCTTGTTTGGGGACACTGAGAATTATATTTGAGATTTGTGTTAATCTGAGTCATAAGTAATGGGGGAAAAAAAAAAGGATCAGAAGTTTAAATCTCTTTCAAATGCTATTACTCAGGTATGCTGTGGTTCTTTTCAATCAAGTTAAAGTCAAGTAACGTACCCATCTATAGATTTCTGTATCAAACAACTTCTTTGAGCAAACACAGAACTTTAAACCAAACACAGATTTTTTTCCTTCCCCCCCCTTAACTGTGAATAGTGCAACTTTATAATTACTTTGTGTTTGTCCCAATAGTCTCTGTAAAAACAAAAATTTGATTACTTTTTTTTTTTTTCTTTTTTTACCTTGAGATCACGGTACACAATCTTCCCAGAATGCAGATAGTCCAGGGCAGAGACGATTTCTGCACCATAGAAGCGTGTGCGGTCCTCTGAGAACACCCGCTCTCTCGACAAATGGAAAAACAGCTGCAGGGTAAACAGCAGGGACAGGATTGTAATAATTACTGATTTAGTGGGGGAAATTAACACAAACATAAAACACCTCTCATCACCATATTGTGATGATAGATAGTGTACTCTCAGTGGACACTCAGCACTCTTAGACAGCAGCTGGCTTATCTTTTCCAGGTTTCCAAAGGGAGAACGCGAGCTGTTAAATCAGCGTTTTAATCAATATACCAATCTTGTTTAAGGCATTCTGCTTGCTACTCATTTAACCTTCAGTTACCAGATGAAAAAAAAAAAAAAGCAAGCATGCAGTAGCAGCATTCTCTACTTCTCCCTCCAGCATGTCCTCAGATTTTTATTCTATGCCACTGAGAAATCTCAGAAAAATACCCAAATTCTGGTTTTGCCTTAAGTTTTCCAGTCATTCAGTAACTTTCCTTTGAACTGAAAAAGTCTAGTTCTGCAGCAGCCTTTGACTGAACCAGTGAACTGGCATTTCACAAAGCCAGCACATTCATACTGCTAGCAGTATCGCAGGCACTAGAAAAAGCAAACCAACAACTGCTTAGGGCTTATAGAAACAAAGCTATGTATTTAACGTAGTTCTTTGCTACAACATAAACATTTATTGGGGGAAAGTTGTCCTTTTTTTGGTACTGTATAAGTAACAGCACTTCGCAGACACTTTTTCAACCAAAGTCTTTACATTAGTCATCAACAGCGACTTCAGCTGCAGTGAAAAAGTGTAAGGTGAAGTTCTGTGAAGCTGTCAGCATCTTACTGGATAAAACAGCACCCTCAGTACCTAGGAGAACACCAAAAAAAAGGCAGAATCTGGCTATTTAATTCAAACACTCTCTAAAATGGCCAGTATTACTTACTGTTTAAAAAAAGCTTGGGAAGGCCCTCAAGCAAAGACTAGTGAGCACCATGCTGTATTCTGCCTGCCTTACTCCTTCAAGTTACAATGGTTTGGGTTGACCACTAAAGCTAACAATCAACTAAACAGAAATCCAGAAAATGTGATCATTTATAAATTAAATACAGACAAGGAAGAATCCAGAACTACAGTGTGGTCTTTTTATTTTCACTGCTAAAAATATCAAGCAGATGAGAATTCTGAAATTACAGGGTAGGTGAAAAAAAAAAAAGCGCTTCATCTGCCGTTACCACAACCTACTTTACACCTGTATGAAATCCACACTGCTCACGCAACACAGAACACAGCAAGAATTACTGCAGCTATTTTCAGCATGTGGACTTTTCAAAATGTAATTAAAAAGTAAATTCTATAAATAACTAGAAGTTAACTTCTTTCCTGACACATGTACTTCAAAAACTCTGTAGTACTTTCTTTTGAATCTGAATAAATTTCCCACTAAACTTAGCCTTTTGGCAGCATATATTTGTATAAGCAGAGACATGTAACAGAAAACAGAAACTACAGTATGATTTAAAGAGAATGTTTCAGTTTTGCTCATTGTATCTGCATTCTTCTTTCAGTTTCTTTTTGAATTCTCAAGACATCTTGTACAAAAATGGAATACCTGCATGATGAGGAAGATCATTATTTTGTAGGTATTTCCATTGCTTCTGCTGCTCATTTCACTGTTTAAGCACCAATCCCTAGTGGTGACATCAGTCCTCCCTGTAGTAACCTGCTTTCTGTTCTAATGACTGCTTAATTGCCAGTGCAAACACAAGACCCATACAGACCAAGCAACTAACTCTGACTTGATGAAGTTCCTCACATATTATAACATTGGGAGAAGAATAAATAGATGTCACAATTTTTTTGGGATCTTTTCCATACATTTTTGCAAGGTTTGAACAGGAAACAAACACTCCTACCCAGACCTTCAACCAAGTAAAGCAAAAGACAAAATTTATGTAATTTATGCTTTTATGTCTGGACTGTGTTCTCTTTTCTAAATAATGAGCTAACGTCAATCATTTTTAAAAGTCCTATTTTTTTTGATGTAATTAAAGTAACTGAAAATAAAGGGTAACCTTCAATCACTTTTTAATGTGTACAAATAGAAAACACATTCCAAAAATGTACAATGTAACCTCCAGTTAGCCCTACATTTATATATAAGCAAAACGACTACTGCAATTTTCTGTGTGAAAGAGGCTAAATCCACTAGCTGAGTAACAAAGTTTAGAAAATTCTAAAACCTCAGGATACTTGTCAGCAAAGATGTATTACTTTCTGTAAAAAAAGTGTCCCAATTTCAGCCTGTGAGTTGGTAAGATGGAAAGTTAATATAACAAAAATTTATTTAGCGTTTATTTCCAACAAAATATTCATTCAAAATACTAACTTCAAAGTTAAATGACCAGCCAGAAACAACTAGCAACAGTTCTCTGGTTGCCAAAGAGACTATGAGCTCCCAAGTTAGTTTAACATGATGAGTGACTCTGGTGTCATATAATAAGCATTACTCTTGTTTTAATTCTTCATATTACTATAGCACCTACCAGAGTTGTCATCAAACTATACACGCTAGTTTTGAATGAAGAATGTTTACATACAAAAATGCAAGTTAAACATGAATTCATACACTCAGATATATGCCACAGATATTAAAGCAAACTTCAAAATTGTAGTGGAAAAATCTAATTCACTGGGATTATTTTCAGTTAATTACTTAGTTGGTTCGCTATTTTTGAATAGTTTTGTCACCAGGCTCCATTTACAATTTTGACAGAACGTGAAGATTAGTGTTATGAAGTCAAAAAAAGAAAAGAAAGCCGATGGGAGATTATGAAAAAAGCCTTCCAACTTTTGCACTATTTATGATTTACAGTTATTAAATATGTGCTATAAAGTCATTGGAATTGCAGTAGAAATAGCTTTGGCAGAAAGAAAGCCATTTTGCACATAACATTTTTGATGGCATACATGAGGGTGCTATACAGTGAGGATTAGAGCTATAAATTTCCTGATAGGTCTTTATTTAAAAACTGAACAACAATGTTGCCATGGGTTTTTTTCCTAATAAAAAATCTAATTGAAAAAATTTAACGCATAAAAACAAAGATCAAACATAAAAGTATCTTTAGCTGTAGATCCAAATAGGTAAAAGACAAAACCTTATATCAATCAACATCTTAAACTTTTACACACGCTAGTGACCTATTTAGCATACTGAAAGTTGTATGACTGGCTCTTGCTGTTGTGTATTGGGTTTGCTCATCAGTTAAACACACTCTATATCTGACTGTTGATTTGACTCTCTTGCAAAGCACTTCCAGTAGCAGTCTTGAAATTTTGAATTATTTGTTTATTGTTTCAGACTTTATACTGCTTCCAGACATAACCTATATGCAAAGAAATGTAACACCCTTATCTTGGATATAACAGTTTTAGTTTATGGAACATTCTTTCATTTACTTAGAGTTTAGGAAAACAAAACAGGACAGAACCTAGATAAAAATGACAAAGTTCATAACAATAGTCAGTTACTTTTCACTAGGTAGGTTGTAAATGCTCTGTCTTTTTTCTAGACAGGAATAGCACTTGTTCAATTGCAACAAATCATTCAGTTCTCTCTTGCCTTATGAACTTATGTAAGAGCTGGGGGAAAAAAAAAGCCAAGTGGAACAGAGATTCAGAATTCTGCTGTGGAGAAATCATCTAAACAAATTTTAGATTCTTATTTATTATACAGATGATTACTAATTAAGTTTGGTGCAAAGTACAGAATTTGGAATTATACTAAAAATGCAAAGCAAAAAAGTTCATCAATTTATTAGTCAGCTGAACCAGTGTACTCTGCAGAGTAATGTATGTAATAGACTTCATTCTTAAAGATTTCAACATTTAAAGCAAAATACTGGAAATAAGAAATGTGAAACATACACTTCAAAAGCATTCCCTAACAACAAAGAGTCATTCTTAGAATATACCACAGTTTATACCATCTTCTGGCCTGGAAGCTGGGGAAACATTCTAATGCACTACTAATGTTCCGCAATCACATAGTAGTCAAAAGCATATGGTCTACAAAAGGAAGAGCAGGCAAATCAATACTAAAGAAAAACCCTTCCAATTGCTCATAGGACAAGGACAGGAAAAAAAAATGCACAAAAATTAAGTGTTTTTCTCTTCTTTAAAGTAGGTCTGTGTTCATCTGGAAGCACTGATAGCTTTACTAATTTTAATATATTTACAGGAATACTCCATATATTGAACCAAAGTAAAGAACACAGTTTATCATGCAATACTGCCTGTACGTTTTTACCACATACTCATAAACATGCTATTTCAAAGTCTTGATAACGAGTTTTGGTCTTCTCACCTAAGCCAGATGAGTATATTTTTTTCTAAAACCAAATATCAATGTCTCCATGTTACTTTAAAGTAATTCCTTCAGCATAACAAAGGTGTTGAAAAGCAATCACAATGTCAGAAGCAAGCTTCTAGCTCTATACTGCACCACTGTATATGACCAACAGACATTGCTAAACATTTCATCCACAGAGTCCAACAGCAATACTGAAAAAAGATAAAGTTAAGCTTTCAGGCCGCAAAAAAGATTTCAAGATTGGGTCCTTAAGCAGCATAAAATTAACTGTAAAAGCTGTCAGTACATAAAAAATGTATTCAATGACTCTCTCTGAATAATTCGCTTGAAAAAATCCTCTAATGTTTTGCTCTATATTTGTCTACAGAATAAGTCTGGGTTTCTTTTTTTACAAATGTCAAAATGGAATTTTATATGGTAATACTTAGTACATTGTAAAAAATAAAAGCACACATATAGACCAGTAAAACTGATGCAGTTACGTTCTCATTAGAGCATGTTCCATTATTAACTTAGAATAACTAATTTGAAGCTACAAGGTTAGGCAAAGATAAATTGACACTATTCTGGTGGGATATTAAATTCAACATGGATCTAGATTTTTAACAGGTAAAGAAGAATCTTGTTCAGAATAATTTTAACACTGTTTCTGCTCTCCCAGAATTAAATTCAGTGACTCTTTTCTCGACTATTTTCCTTCCTAACTACAGGAAGAGGAACTGAAGACTCCTAGTACTGACTACACTTTTTATTGCTGTATTAGGGCATAAACCGAAATTGTGACATTTTCTTGCCTTCATCCGAGTGAGAGTAAAGAATACAAATACAAATTTCAAGAACTCCTTCATTTCCTTATTCATCAAGTCCTTAATTCATAGGACTTTAGGTAATGTGTTCCTGAAAGATACAATCCATGAAAATTCCCAAGCAACTGACTCAGGCACAATTGTTTAGCTAAAAAGAAGTCTTTAATCTAAAGGAATTTTAAACAGAAACACACTGAAGCTAGTACAGTTCTGGAGAGAATCAAAACCAATATGGTACTGCTAGAGTCAATTTCCCACTGGAAGGATATAACTAAAAGGTGATTTTTTCAACACCCTGAACAGTGAGAAACCACTGTAAGGAAATGAAACTACCTTGGAACATCGAAGAGTAGAGGGAAGTGGCAAAAGAAAAAAGTCTGTGTAGCATACAGGAGATACCCTTTCAAATGGTTAGAATTTGTGCAAGTGACTTTCAGTAGTTCCGAGTTTATAACAAGCCTATTTTTACAAACACAAAGTTCATGGTTTTTCTTAGCAGACAGTGACAAAAGTCAGGAATTCACAGGAGAATTTGGTATGATCAAAGATTTTCCTATTTCAAATGAGCAGCTTGTCCAACTTACTATTCCAGATCTCTAGTGAGGGAGAAGTACATAAACAAATCAAGAGTTTCTTCAAAGAAAACTGCCTATTTTGAAAGGCCATTATTTCCCACTGTGGCAAAAATTTACAGCTAGCTTCACTGAATTAGGGAACCATCAGCAAAGAACATGAGCAACACTGACAAACAAGACCATCATACCTGGAAAAAAAACCAACCTGCTCTTGACAAAGTACATTGCAATTATTGAAATCCCACTAAGGAAAAGCAGGCTGCTACTAAGAAACCCATGACACAAGATGTTCCCAGCGCTGCCACAAAGGTGCACCACCCAGTGCAGAGTAATGCAAAATACAAGCCTGATGGCAACACAGTGTCAGAGTATCCTCAATCATAAGAAAGAAGTTGAAAACATTTCCTGTGGGCTCTGCTCTGCATTCATATAAGACAAAGTTATCTTTCAAAAAGAGCCTACCAAAATGATAGGTTGATGTTAAAAACGTTTTCAGAGTGAACCCCCTGAGATGACGGAAATACAATCAGGTCTTACAGAGAGAAAACAAAGAAGAATTAGCTACTTCATAGGGCATGACTTTTAAAAATCACTGCAGATAGCACTGAAAATATTGGTGACAAATTCTATGTCAAATAAGACAACTGTGCAAGAGAAGGCTGCTATTCCATTACTGCTATGGGACGTTTTTGTGTGTCATTCAACTAGCCAAAATGGTTCAATGTCCATGATGTCCAGAACGAGATTTATACATACGAAGTCAAACAAGCTGCCCTCCCATCGGAGAACCCTAGAGCACCATGTCAGGCTGGTAGAAGATGACCACGGGTGAGTTAGGATGTAAACGGGCCTCTGACTGGGCCCAGAATTTGCCAGAGCAACAAAAGTAAGAGAGGTGCTCCGGGTGTGCTCAGGCATTAGGGTTATAGCTGAAGACAGTTTTATTGTAGGAGAACACAGCAAAAGAATAATGAAAAACATGGTATCATGCTGCAGCAATTCCAGAATGAAGAAACAGTTTTCTAATAAAAAAAGCTAGAGGAAATACTTAAGTTCTTTAATGTTATTATGCAGCATATTGTAGACTGAGAAGGGTCAAAATAAGGAAAATCCTCTTGCTCACATTGTAACGATATACAGTCTGAACAGCAATCAGCACCTAAAAGTTAGATAAAAGGCCTCTTCATAGATTGCAATTCTCTTTAATACCATTTGATAGGTATAGTTTTTGATATCCCATTCTTCAGTAAACAGCTGGAGAACAGCAACAGCTTAAAGGCAAAGGCTAATGACACTCCAAGAAGTTTAGCACTGAAGCTGAAATTTCCAGAGTACACAGCACGTGAAGGGGACAGAAGTAATGAACAATATCAACACTCCACTGTTTTCTCACAGGTATTTGGAATGGTTGCAGCAAAGAAGAGAGCACGTATTCCACATTAGTCAAAAGTAGACAAAAAGTCAACATTATTTTTGCTTGTTTGTGCCAGAGTATGACAATTTCATTCCAGAACATGCTATAATATGCTTGAAGAAAAACAAAATATAAGCAAGCTATTTGTAATTATTTCTCTACCATGAAATTATCTTCCACAATACAAGTCTAATTTTTTTCAAGAATAGCAAGCACTTTTGACAGCTTAGTTATAAAACACATCTACAAGTTTTAAAAATGAAAACATTTTAAAAATGAAAAAAAAAAAACAAACCTTCAAAGATGCTAGAAAGCAAAGGCAGCAACAAAATTATATCCTTTAAAGTGTAACCCAATAACAGCATGATCATTAAAAGTGCAGAACATCTTTTTTAAACTTACCTCTCCTCCGTTAACATACTCCATCACAAAACACAAACGATCCTTTGTCTGGAAGGAATATTTCAAGGACTTGCAAAGAAAACAGCAAAACCAAACCAATTATCATCTTGTATTTACCCTATTTCTTGCTCTTAAACTCTAACAAAATTTAATTTTATCCTGTTAAGCAGACAAATCTGACTTGGTGAGAACTTTCAGGGTAATTAGAAGTGTAACTTCTTATTTGGAGCTTGAGATGAATTAACACAAAAACTTTCATGTCTTCCCTTATCTCTGCCACATGGCCACTGACAGAAAAACATCGTGCTTGTTATAATAAAATACTAAATAGTTACTAAAATACACAATTTTACACTGCATTTTTCACTGCCATACGTGTTACCAGCCATTCTCATTCATCATATTTTATGATGTCCACTTCTATAATGCCCATGAAGAGAGCGATTATCAGATTCTTTTTAATTTCTGCCAAATGAAATCTGAAAACTGATCTTAATCACCAGTCTGCTTTCATTTCCAAAGCATGGACTCTCTAGTTTCAGAGACTATGCAATATTAAAAAAACCTGAATGCCAAATGACTATATCTATTTACATACCATTTTCAAATTGTAACAAATTTTATTATCTTAATTAAAATTTTTGTCTCATCGATGTTGATTTCATTTTGCTTGGAAAAAATTATACCAAAGAAAATCTGCAGATGCAGGACTGACCTAAAAGAAACAAAATGCAGTAGAACCACAAGCAACAAAATCACAAAGAGACTGATATGAGTTAAATACTGCATGTCTCCTTAAAATATCTGTTTCATAATATCAAAAAAGATATGAAGATGTAATTGCAGCATCATTGTTGCACAATTTGACTGCAATTACACCTACTCCTGCTTACCTTTACACTCTAATTTAAGAAGCTTTGGGGGATCTCATTTCTGGTGACTGAATTTCCAAGAATATTTTGGCTAAGCTATGTAAATGGTATCCTCTGATTTCTAAAGGGTGCATGACTTTCTAAATAGGAAATTTTCCATGTTATACATTGATATTTTAATACAAAAAAGAAATATTTTTTCCTACATTAAAATTTTTCCCTACTTGTTAATTATCTTTTGAAATCAATTAAAATATTTTGTAATGTATTCTCAAAGGAATCATAATTACTTCTACAGAAGAAAGTCAGCTGTAAAATTAAAAATCATAATTTTTCATGAATCTCAAAATTTTCACCTTTTTAATATTTTCCTTCGACTAAACATTAACCATATCAAGGCAAAGATACAGAAGCAGTAAGGTTTGAGTTTTATTTTTTCATGTGCTACTTATGGTGAACAAATAGTTATTTTTATCATCTTACTGAACTCTTAATGAAGTTTTCTTGGTAAAAATTACTTACTTGACACTATGTCAAATCAATAACTTTTTTTTAAAAAAGTTTCCATATACAAAAATCACAAAAAATTACACAGTAGTTACATTCTATAATAAACTTTGTTTTCAGTGCAGTTAAACCTTACAAAATTATTAGAAGCTTTATTTCTGAACTCTCAAATATATATTCTGATACAGGATATCATGTGCACCAGATAGCTACTGCTTGTTTACAAATCATCATGAGACAGACTTCAAAATTTGTTAATTATGCTCATAATGGAATACTTATTATTTTGATAACTACCTGATAATGTTCTTAAAACTTACTGTTAAAAAAGGATGTCTGGTGTTTTTCAATACTCTGCTTTCTGTAAGCGTATGAGCCACTTCATCCTGAGAAATAAAGAACAAAGGAAGTAGGTCTGAATTAAGATATGAAATTATTATTTAGTTAATTAAGAGGAAAAGGTCAACACTTTCAAAAAGAGAAAGCTATAGTATAGTCTTGGAAAATGAATGAACCTAATAAAACATGAAATAATAATTCATAGTTTTTTAGAAATTAAAGTACATTTAAGTTGAGCAAAATACAATTTAACATATTTTATTGTATTTTATTGCTTTATAATGCAGTCTTTATATCCAATACAGAGAAGGAAGAAATAACACTATTAGATATGATAGCTTTAAAATGTATTGATCATAGTTTCACAACTCTGGTATGAATCATCTGAACAACTTAACTACTGAGAGATTGGATCAATTTGCAAAACACATATACAGGTAGTAACTGACAGGCAACTGTAAACATGGTCTAACCTAGCCTGATGTTGAGTAAAGCCAATTTTTCTGTTTTAAAACAGGTGTTTGCTTTGGTTTTCTTTAGAACCACGTAGCTGTACAACCTCATTCCTCACCCATCTGGTCCATCTTCAGGAGATGTCCACACAACCCTCGCCCCATCTCCAGTGCGGAAATAATATATTTATTCTTAATACGTTTAGTCCGAGTATACTTTATTATTGCTACAAATAATACCAATATAACATTATTGTACTACACATGCTTGTCAGACTATGTTCCAAAGATAAGGTATTATTACACTAGAAATTAAGCAGAGATGTCAGGACTTTCAAGTTAGACTTTTAAAATTGTCAAAATAGGAAGTTAACAACAACAGAGTTAGCAGTAATAAATCATGATGCCATTTAGCTGAATAGCAATGCAACACTGAGGGTATACACTACAGCCGCATACTGAGGAGAAAACAAAAAACACTCTAAGGAGAAAAGCTAGCCTAAAGACTTTTTATTTATTTTTAAACTTCTGCTGTTCACCAGATATGGGACATAAAATCCACCAGTGGCCAGTTTTTCCACCACTGCCTCAAGAAGTTTGTAACACTGCTAGTAATTTCCTAAGTGTAATACTAATCTGTCACCAAAATTTAGGTTTGAATTTAGTTTGAACTGACCACATGCTATACAAACTTCTAGATCCAGGTGTGAATGCACCACCTTTCTGCTTCAGTTTATGCTGTGACAGGTATGACCTTCTATAGTGTATAACTGTATCACATTTTAGGCTGAGCTGGAACTGCAGATCTATTCTACCCAGTGATCATATTGTTAGCACTGAGGGCATGCTTAGACAACTGGGCCTGACAGCTAAATTCAGGCTCAAGTCTGCTTTTGTTTTTAGTTTTGGGGAGAAGTGGAAAAACTGGTATTTAGTGACTATAAGGAAAAAAATACTATCACGTCACTTGTTGAGGTCTAAGTATAGTCCATTTTTTATTCTTTCATCAGTTTCTTATCAACATACTGCCCTATTATGGAAAAATTAGAGAGACTCCTTTCAAAACAAAGTTCCAGTTCTGAGGAAGCAAAATTTAAAAGGCTGAGATGCTCCCATTTCCATCACAGGATGAAACACGCCTTCTCACACACTTACTCTTTTTTTTTTTTTAAGTCTACAAATAGGAAGAAAAACAGACCCTGGTCTGCTTTAGTAAGTGTCAGGTTCTGCCCAGTCTATCACTGAGCTAGCTTTCTGATTTCAGGTAAACGGATCAATGAACAAATGAATCCCTGCTCTCATCAAAATTTCTCTACCTTTATACATAGTTCTATGGACAAGAATTTTCACTCAATAGAGATAGACAAAGTTATCTAAGTATCAGTTTTAACCCTTCTGAAAATTCAGTGATATTGTAGCAGCTAGCAAAATAAAAGGAAAAACCCTAAAATTCAAAAACGTGAGTTGGGTTTTATTGATACAAAAAACCAAACTGAAATGCTCTGAAGGCTGGAAGGGTATAAACGAGCAGTAGCAGAGCAGGAGCCTGCAGCAGTCAGATACACAGCTCCCCTGAGGATCCCCTGGGTGTCACGGGTGAGCAGAGCACTGCGGAAAGACGTCAGGCTGGAGACTGGGCCACAGCATGCAGCAACCAGACAGACTCCAAGGCCCACACGGCAACCCACAGAGATTGCTGGTGTTTATAAAGTCTTAGAAGGAGGGCCACTGAGATGCTCCTTCCCATGCAGAACGAGGAGAACACAGCAGCAATACTCTCTTTTCTCTCTGCATCTCCTGATTATGAAGAAGAGCACTGTTGATTGCCTGCCAGTGCATGCAAGACAGCTGCTAAGGGCACGCAGAACTCACAGGTCAGTCTCTTCTCTGCTGAAGACATAAATTTGAGTCTCTCCCCCTACACCAGGGCTGGTTTCAATGAAACTCAAGGAAATATAATTGTCTTTGAGGTTTCTATTCCTCTATCAAATTTAATTGAAACTGATCAGCACATTCAAAAGTTATTAGAAAGTGAGTGACAGATATACAAATGAACATAGAGGTAGACTGCAAAACTCTGTAAAACCTGTTTTCATAGGCCAATAGGAAAATTAGAAAAATCTGAAGGATATTTTGAAATAAAATATATGTAAACCACAGTAGTTCCCATCTATATTCAGTTTTTATGAATACTGGTATTGTTAGCCTCAAGCATTCAGAAATCTCACTCAGATCCACATCCCTCAAAAACCTCTTTACTTAATAATTTGGAATATTTTTAATTGTGTCTCATGGTGGTAATAGCATGTAGGTTTCTTGCTCTCAGCTGGTTCTGTGCTAGGATCAAAGCACAGAGTAGACGATCTTCATGTTTAAACTCAGTAAAATTATGACCAAGCACAAAAACTAGTAACACTAAACTAACCAAGCTTAAGTGACTGGACAATGCCAGATTAAACCACCTCTTCAGGCATCATCTTCAGACTTTTCTTGTTCCACAGAAACTGAAAAAATGAAATTGTTAGTCCCATGCACAGCAATTTCATCTAACATAGCAGGAACAGAGCACAAGCCTATTAAATTAATTGTATTTATCTGAATAAACATGCAGTTGACAGAAAAAATTTTTATGCAGTATACCCTACAATGCATTTTTTCTTGTTTTAAACTTGGATTGCACTATCTTCCTGCCCAGTGAACTCTGAGTGCTTTAGCACACTCCAGATTATAAGACACTGGAAAAAGTCATGCAAAATCAGTACACATACTTTTTTTCTATTCTTGTTTTCTGAAGATACAAACATATTTTTATCAGACTCAGTTACTATCCAAAATCAAATATACCTTATGTATTAGATATTGATTATTCAATTAAAAAAAAAAAAAAACACCACCAACAAAACCACAGTATTAAAACTATAGCCTTCCTTACCTTAGCAATAATGACTTCTTTTTTCAAAATCTTCATAGCATAGTATTTCCCACTAGCCTTCTCTCTGACCAGGATAACTTTGCCAAATGTTCCTTTGCCCAGTAGTTTTAAATAGTCAAAATCATTCATTGTCTATAAGGAAAAAAGAACAAGGATTAGCAAGACACTTTTTTTTCCAAAGCACACACAGAAGAAAGTCTTAGCCTATAACCAGCATTTCATGAATGTTCCACAGCTAAGAAAGCTGATCAACTCCTGTACTATCAGGGATATAATAGTTGACTGTATCTTTAAATCACTAGGCTATATTGTTTGATAGTATCATTTTAGTTCTCCAGAGTCAAGTATTACACAGTATAATACACACACACACACACACATAAACACACTTTTTTTTCCAAAGCACACACAGAACAAAGTCTTAGCCTATACCAGCATTTCATGAATGATCAGCTTTCTTAGCTGTGGAACAACTCCTGTACTATCAGGGATACAAGAACATGGTAAATCAATAGGTTTTGCATAACACCAGCTGCTTCACTCATGGCTTTTTTTGAAATATAGATCATCCTCACTGCAATCTTATAGCAGTAAGACCGTACAACAGTCTTTGCATTAGAGGTGGACTTCTAAAAGTCTGAACATTGATTACAGTTACATGGGTTTTGCATTAATCATTCTGGTTCTGCAAAGGAAGAAGTGGCAGGTTTTCCTCTTTCATGTGACTCCATTATAGTAACCATCCAAGTATCTATTATCACCCTCGTTTTTCAGGTTAAATGTAGTACATCCTGAGCTGGTTCTACCAACAGATAATTTGAGCCTAGTAGGTTTATCAGCTCAACTGCAGTGTCACATGCTGAAAGAATATGACCAGGTGATCTCAGATCCTAAAGTAGTTCAACCACTTCCATGAGCAAAAAGCTCGAGTCAGTAATTGTCTTAGTTCTTCAAGTTCATTTCATAGCCAGTTCAGAAGCATCAACTTTGCATCTGATCCAAAGATGAGGATGCAGAAAAAAAACCCACAACTTTGAGAATGCACTGACTGCACAGGGTCACCTTGAGTTGACAACAGGGTTTCTTTGGCCAACTCAGGGCCAATCACTGGCTTCCACTGCATGTTTCGACAGCATCTCTTCCAGCACACTGTGTTACAGGCTTGGCTGCAGCACCACATTACCACACACAGACCATTAAGGCAGCCAAGGAACCTTGAGGAAGGCAGCTACAAGCACTGAAAGACAACACACTCACCTATTCTTGTTACAGGATTGCCCTGCAGTATCAATAACCTTCCTTCCTTTGTGAATAAAACACCTCAAAACTTTTATAAAGAATAATTATACTCCACATCTCAGTTTTGCTAACTTAAATATAACTCTGTTATGTGTGATGAAAAGAAAAAATCATGCCTTATCTTTCATCTTCCTAATGTCTCTTTCTGTCACTAATTGCAGCTTCAGGCAATTTTCTTGAATACTAGTGGTTCCATATAAACTTCTACTTGTGTCTTCCACAGTACTTTCCTTATCTCTACCAGAAACATCTCTAACGGTGCCTACTTATCTCATACATATCCCACATGTAGAGCTGTTGGGCATATCCCTGGTGTGCAATCACAAAGTGGCAGTGAGATATATTCTCCTTTGTGAGAAAGAATAAAGGGCAAAATTTCCTTAGAAAATTTACTCCTTTAAGCTCAACCATACTATTACTGTGGATCTGAAGTCGCTGTCAACACCCTGTGAAAATAATTCATGCAATTGGTCAGAGTCAGTTTGAAATCTGCTCATGTAAGAGGTAGAACTGAAGTTCCAGCAATCACTTCAGAGCTGTAATTCCTCAGCTTTTAAGTGTTCAACTTGCAACTTAAAAGCTGCAAAGTAAATTGACAAAAGCACACATGAAAAATCTAAAATGCATTCAAAACAGATTTGAGGCAGAAGATGAGTAATTCAGGGCAGAATCCTCCACATCTTCAGTCATAAGCTATTGCATACCCAACAAATAATGGCCAACAGCGTTATTGATAAAGAATACTTATTAGTGACTATAACAACTTATCACTTTTAACAGGCAAAAATTTATGCCACCATAAGTAGCCTCAAAGGGGCAACATTTTCCTATCCTTCTGATCTTTGAGAGGCTGAACTCAGAATACAGACCATCAGAGTCTGACTAAAACCAGCACAGAAAAGCAGCCCTTTGCCCACACACAGAAGGACGATTTGGGCTTGATTGATCACCGACACAGGTTTGATGGTAAGGGCAGCAGGTCAGTCAAACTGAAAGAGTTTCCCCAAAATTAGCTTACATAACGTTGATCAAAGCAAACATGAATCTAGCAGCAAACCTAGTGAAAACAAGTTAAAAAAAAAATATGCATAAGAAGAAGGTAATCGGTTTGCAAGATTTTGAGCTGTGGCTTAACAGCAGGCTATGGCAATAGTGTCAGTTCTAAGAATAAAGTCTTCTGATGCTCTCTCATTCTCTAGGAGCTCAGCAGAAGGCTTCAAGATGATATGCATTGCAGAGTAACTCAAAAGGTCTGCCAAAGAACACAAGACCTTGGGAGAAAAAAACACAGATGCCATTGCTAAGGGTGTACTGAAAACTGGTGGGAAAATGGAATTACTTCCTAAACCTGAAGGATGTCGGTAAGCAAGTTGGGAGGCTCCCATAAGATTGGAATCTTGATCCTTATTTTCCCACCTTTTTCATTCCTAATAAATTCTGAAGATTGGATCTTTTTCCTTATTATATTATTTCTTGATTTCCTCTGAAAAAATCTTTTCTTTACACATCCTGCACCCTGAAAAACAAATTTGTAAACAAAGGGCAAGCAAGGAAGGTACAAAAAACTGCACTAACCGAGGAATCATATGATGATCAGCTTTCTCTAAAGCCTATTTACTTCCCAATGGATAATCTGTTCAAAAGAATACACCCTACTACAGGTGTTGAAAATTCCTTCCAAGGAACTAATTCTTAAAAATTCCTGATTTGCACAAAGACTATACCACTTGGAGTCTTCATCTGACCTCATCAGAAAGAAATTCTACTTACAAGGAATAGTACAGCAAGAAATAAAAGCAGTTTGGTACAAATTCCTAGTCCTCTGAATTTTACCAATGTTACTACTGTAAAACTTAAGTAGCACACTGACACCACTAAAAAGAAACAGCAAAGAGAAAATAGTGCTTTTGCTTCTTCCAGCTAATCTGGCCAGGGCTGTTACTGTCATGTCTGTTCAAATCAAGTTCCACACCCTAAAGACTGTTTTCTTCATAAACCTTTTGCTACCTTTTTAGACAAAACCAGGCCCACTCCTCTCTCTCTTGTTTCTTAATCTGATTACATTCTTCTACTCATATGTATACCATCTGGTGCATGCACAAGCAAAATTCACTGGGCTTAGACATTAAATCAGGTGACAAAACAGGCTTGTAGGACACATTGTACAAAAAATCCCTGAAATGAGAAGAAATCCAATACCAAAAAAAAAAAAAAAAGGCAATACAAATGCATTAAGTCATTATAACTGAAACAATTCTGCATAAAGAGAAGCTTCTCAGAAACACTTCTATAAAACAGAAACAATTTAAATTTTTTTTTTTTTTTTACCAATTTCAGCTAACACAGAGGGAGTGACAAGTCCTTGTCATTATGGTCAGTTAATATTTTTTATTCCAAAAAGTTCTGAGAATATATTGCTAAAGTCTTCCAACAGTCAGAAATGTTCAGAGGGATTTTGAGTCTCGAGGAAAGGGAAAAAAACAAACAAACAATCCTTGCAGTCATCAGTATGCTCTTCACTGGCTACCAAAACTCCATTCTGCTCTATTATTAGGTGCTGAATATCGCCACTTTTCATTTCACCTTTGTTTTGTAGAATTTACTTTTGGCTTTTTGCCAAAGCCATTAAATATTCTACAGCACTGCACATACACTGTCCCAGCATCTTATTTCAGCATTTCTTAAAGCTTAAGTAGCAAGACAGAAACAAAACTGAACTTCCTCCTCCTCCTTTTCCCACAACCTCTTTTGTGGTATGGGAAAATGCACTTCACTGTGAACAAGGGAGGCATACACTCCAGATAAACTACCTATATTAGACAGCATTAATTTTGACACCTTGAAAATGCTTGTTGTTATGCAGCGGTTTTGTACTCCACTAAGAGGACACGCAGGCTTGGAACAGTGCTCAGATCTTTAATAAAGCAAATCCAAATGCCTTGCACATAATTTCACTGCCTTTCAGAAGGACTGACACATCTCTAACACTGCCTGTCTGTCTTGCTGATACTTATCATATCTTCCCCTGGAGCAGAATCATTAAACATCTATGCCGCGAGGCTAAAAGTTCAATGTCAGCCTGACAGTCTATGAGGAGGGTACTGTTACAGCTGTAAATAATTAGTTTTTACCTTTTTCTACAGCAGAAAAAGGTTATGAAACTGCATACAGTGAAACAACATGGAAGAACTACGTTTTCACTGCAAATGGTCCTCAAAAGTTAGGACATGGCAGAAGTAAGATTTCCTATGACAACTCAGCTGTATTATTCATAAGGGTATAGTTTCTGGTCATTGATTTTTCTATGATTCTTGCTTTGTATAGTAGAACAAGCAAATCGTGCTCTATGAGTAAAGGCACATGTTCACTATTTCATTTCATTGTTCATCATTCAAAGGCATTCGGTTATATCAGCTGTAAGACTATTTTTCTCTGTCAGCAGACTTCCTTCCACTTAGTTTTCTACAGCTTTCTGTTCTAGCTAGGAAGAATGAAGCCACTTCTATAGAAACAGGTTTTTATTTCTCATGCAATTTCATTTGAGTCATGTCAATCCTGTACAGTAAATGAGAGACATCTGTTTGAATGATCCATTCTTCAAGAGAGGTCCATATTTACAGAAACACAGGAGAAAATGGAAACACAAGATAATAAGCAAATTTTTATGTGGCACTGAACCTTTAAAACATGCTCTTAGTTGTGTGTTTATCCTGTTGACTCTGAAGATACAACTACAAGGATATTATAGCCAACAGTGTACATATTCCTACTTTCACTAAAAGCTGTGAGGGATTGAGAAAAAAAAAAAAAAGCCATTGTTTTCGCTTACTTCATTGAAAACTAAAGCAAAGTTATTTTCCCAGATAGCAAAAACCAAGGTCATTAAAAGCCAAATCCTGCTAGCCTTTCTTATGCAAATTATCTAATTCGTACTGGGTATTATTTGCATGAGAAAGGGGGCAAATCTACTTGTTTAAAGAAAATATTTTATTACCATACTTCTGAAACAGTAAACAAACAAAAAGGAGAAGACAAATATATTGAAACAATAAGCAGAATGGTAACATGGGCCTGAATAATTGTTTTTCCAAAGTGCTGTATCAGATAGTATAACAAATAAATAAAAAAGTAGTTCAGCATTCTTGAAATAAAACAAGTACTTCTACGCTTGTAATACACTGGAATTTCTACAGAAATACTATTCCCTGTATATTGTTTTACCCATCTAATCATTCTACAAAAGTTATTTATATATTAGTCTTGTCTGTTATTTTTAAATATCATTACCTTTCTTTTATGATGGGTTGTTGAAGCATCCATCTCTTCTTCTCCTATATTGTCTATCTGTGAAGTTGGACTACAGTTCATCCTCTCCTCTTCTTGCCTTTGAAGTCTGTCTGCTACAGCCTGGATTGCTTCTGTCCATTCTTCCCTGTCATGAACAAGCCAACATCCTTATTAGAGAATTATAACATTCATCCAAATAAATGTTTTATAAAATTTTTCACATGCTACATGGTTTCAGTAGTCAATTCTCATGTGAGACAGCAGAAAAATCATATAAATCAATCATCTTAATTTCCTTCTTAATTCTGCGATACGTTAAAGGTGGTGAAGGTGAGTAGCATCAAAAATGACCACTGCACAGTTCATTTCAGGAATTACCAGTGTCTGATTTTGTAAATACTTTAATAGCAAAAACTTGAAATGTAGGCTTCTATTGTTCAAAATTTAACATTTCAGAGACATATCATGGCTTAGTATTGGCTTATTTGAACACACTTACCCCACCTACTCCCAGGCAACTCTTACACTAGCTATGAGCTCAAAAATATGTTACAGAAGTTGACTTACGACTTCTTCAAATAACTGTTCAGATGTGCTCAGAACACCACAGTTCCAAGTGCTGATCAACATGCAGTCCCAGCCGTCCCAAGTAAAACAAAAAATACTCACCGTTCCTCTGGAGTGTCTACATGGAATGTCCTCTCTATGACAGTGGTCCACTGAAGACATCTGATAATGAATGTGTTTGGCTTTGGTCGCTCTGTTTTCATTAGTTGACATTCTAGAGAAATACAGGACATTGCCTTTTTTATTTGTTGCCCTTTCTAATTTATTTTATTTGTTTATTTTGTTTGTTTCCGTGAAGACGAAACAAATTTACTTAAATAAAATACATATAGCTTATGTGTACCTATCCAGCACGTATCCAGCACGTGTATGGTAATACAACCATGGGCTTGAACAAAAAGTAGCAGGTAAAAATCATAAGGTGAAGAAAGGAGTCAGAGGAATTGATGGAACTTGTATTGTTGCCCATATAAAGGGTGAGATCTCCATTTGCAAACTAGGTCTGTGCTACAAAGGCAAGAAGAGTACTAGATCCTTGATTGCTCTAATATGCCAAGGTAACAGCAGTAGCCACAGGCACATTTTTTCCATCTGTACCTGGCAGTAGGAATATGACATTTTCCCTTCAGTGGTAACTATGCCACAGTTACCCACAATACTGCCACTTCAGGATTAGATTTATTGTCTAGTATCTGAGAAAATTCAGATCTTCAGACTAGTCTAACTATTAAATATATAACAATGCCACACATACCCCCAGTGCAGCTGCCCCGTGAAATCATTTAGTTCTCTCTGTGCCCCAGGGAAGAATCACATCTACCTATGCTATTTCTCTTAAGTATTTCTCTGAATTCTTTCTACAATCCCTGAAAAGTAGACATTTCAAAACCTCCGTAAGCAAATTATTCCATCCAACTAGAAGGAAATTCATTATTTTTACAATTGGAAGATTCTTCCTAGCATGTAATGCAACTGCTCCTGTAATTTAAGCATATTGTTTCTTGCCCTGTTGACTGATTTGCTTTATCTTTTCAGCAGCTATCCCTTTTAGACATACAAACACCACTTCATCTCTCTTCAGTCTCCTCTGGCCTAAATCAGTTCAAGCAATCTGTCCTCACAGGTTGTGCTTTCAGATCCAAGATTTTCCTTGTCACACAGGTCTAGACATACAGCAGACTGCCTATTACTCCTCTGTCACAAGACCACAACAGTGGTAATTCGGGCCATGGTTCAACAAGACTGTGTTGATTTTACAATATAGCATGCTGCACTAAACATCACATCTGCCAAACACTGACCTACTAGAACTCTTTATTCACACAAATATGTTTAAACATTTTTGTGAAATTAAGGTTACTCTGCCAAAAGTGTAATTTGTTTCCCTGCAGCTACCACAAAATAGAAGCAAACATCACCTCTCATGTTCAGGAATGCTGTCACTTGTTCAAAGCTAAGCCAGATCAAATGTGTGATCTAAAATGATTTATCAGGTCCACAGATCAATCAATAATGAATATGGCAACAGAATTCCTTTAACTTACAATCTACTGTAGCTTCCTTTTGGTACAGCTACCACCTACCAGCTGACCCACACCTTTTACTGATGTAATTGACTATTCTGTAGCATAAAACCTTGCACTTCTTGGTGAATTACATTTTATTTATTCCAGTTAATGTCAATGTGTTACAGAAGTTATGTTATGGGACATGCAGCACTTCACAAGGCATGATACTCTTCCACAGAAATAAATTTTATTGGTTTGATGTATTTTTTCTTCACAAATTCATTGTACTGGAACCTTAGCTACCATCCACAATTTTACAGGAATGCATTTTAAATATTCTCCAAGGAACTGTATCAGACCCAGCAAATTTCTAAACACCCACCATACATAAGTACCCTCTACTCTGCTTTTGCTTTCTCTCTTATGCCTTTGTTGCTGGTGTTACTTGTACAAGATGCATACTCACAGCTGACCTTCTGAAATGCAGATGCCAACTGAAAATACATTAAGCAATTCTCTTTAATATTAGCAGCTCATAAGGACCTTTAAGCCTTAGTTCAAGGCACTGATTTGTATGCTTGAACACCTAAATAATTTGAGACATGATTATCTAAGAAATGGCCTCTGATTCTACAACATAAAGCCACAGAAAATATCAGCAGATTTACTTGTACTTGTCCTTTCTTAATACAGGCATGAAAGAACTGATATTAGGAGAGTCTTTGTGAAAATGCCTTTTCAGAACTTTCATGCATACTTCAATTTTCTTTATTTAAAAAAGCAAAGAAGAGTGGGACTGGATATGTCTGTTGATAGGATTTTTTTTTTCCCTGCAGCTTAGCAGAACACCTCAGAATCTTGACAGATGTATGAATAAGAAAAAGAGAAATAAAGTAAATATTGCACTATGCAGGTGTGTATTCCTGGATTCACAAACCCATATAATCACCATACAGCTATACATTATTATTTAAGTCAGACTGCTCACTGGTCAAAGAGATGAAACTACATTTCACAAGAGAAATAGTTGTCCAACATCACTGCTTTTATAAACTCAGCTAGGTCTTGGATAGGATGAAAGCCATCCTCAACATTTAGAGGAAAGAGCTACAGTAGGATGGACAGAGGAAGAAGGAATTCAACAGAAAAGCTGGAAAAGAAACAAGGAGGACAGAAGCAGATGACAGGAACCTGAGGAGCATGACAAAGTCAAGCTCTTTAGGATACTTAACCACGCTTGTAGCTGGATGCAAATTTTACTCATGAGATCAAAGAAACCCCATCTTCAGGGATAAGGCTGAAGCCCAGGTTATGATCATGATGACAGTGAGGCTAGGGTTAACTGGCTATTTGTTTTCTTAACTTCCTCAGTTGTAGCTCTAAGGAATGAGTCAGGCTACCTTCATAACTCAACAGACTAGAAGAATTTTCTGCTCTAAGATTATCTCATCTCATCTTACTCCTGACAAAGCCATCCTCTCATCTTTAATCCTATCACACTTCAATCATGTAGGCTGAAATTTTCTTTCCTGGGTGTCTGCCTAAAGCTGCACACTGCTGGAAAATACTACTTTTTGGAGACGAGACTTAAAACTTGGCAAACCAAGACCTTTGATATCCTTTTAGTATTCCTGTGAAAATGTAAGGCATCTGGCCACACGACATGTGGGAGGGATAAGAGTGCAGTGGGAGGAGGGTAAAAAATTACAACAACAATTGCTAAAGCACAAAATCATTGAAAGTCTATGCATTGAGTATAATCCAGAGGCTACAGCTATCTCCTGCTTCTACACCTGCTAAATGGAAAGCTCTTTCTCCTGTATTCAGAATGCCTCGTTCTGCTTCTCAGACAATACGAAAAAGAAACTACCTCACTGAGGCAAAATCCAATATGGAAAGATGGCATACAGCAAGTTATTTACAGAAGAGATGTTGGGAACAAAGGACGAGGGAATAAAGGGAAAAGAGTGGAAAGGGGAGAGAAAAAAGACTGGAGCCTGTATGCAAAAGAAAAACTTGGGGGATAGCTAGAGTACAGCTAAACTAGAGTAGTTAGTTCATGAGAAGGGAGGTAAAAGAAGCTGCCAGGGACAGAAAAGTGAAGTGACTGTATTAGGACAGTCTGAAGGCAAAAATGTACCGAGTAAAACTTGCAGAAAAGTCTGTACCAATTAAAAAGCACATCCCTTATGGAACTGCAGATCTTTAATTTCACCACTAATTTTCTGATTGCAAATACATTAAAAATTGCATACATTAAAATGGCATTAATTTGTTTGCCAACTCAAGCACACAAAAATTGGAACTAACAGTTATGCGTGCCTGTGTCCAAATGCTATCTATAATATGGCCTTTGTTTATTCATATAGTATAATAAACATACTACATGTATTAGTATGTACATTATGCAAATCCGTATCTAATATATAGATGGATTATTTGTACTATCTATAATATTTTTTTTCAGACAGTCCTCAAAGTGGTGATGTGCATTTTTAACAAGAACAAAACATATGGATGCATATACTAAGCTCTGTAACTACCAAAGAGTATTTACCCTCTGAGTTTTTATCAGAGACAATAAACTAAATCAATTAAAGGTAAGTAAAAATACTTTTGCAATTGAAAATGCAATGGAAAACACAAAAATGAAAAAAATGCTGTTTCACTATCACTAAAGGATGCTACTGAAAAATAAAAACAAGCAAATCTTAATTAAGTCTTTTAATATTCTGTTAAAAGTGGCAGAGGATGTAATTTCCATGTGGAAGGTTAAAAGTGATTATGTTGATACCCTTTCCTTCTGAAGCAATAAGAGTGTCAGAAAAAAGCAGAGGACCAATGTATTTCTAACAGGGGTTTGCTACCCATTCTTCATAAGTAAGGAAAAGTAACTGAAATCTGCTGATATTTAGTACACTCACACGCTTCATGCGCTGCTGTATATAAATGCAAGGGATAAACAGTATCCTTGTCACGACTGCAACAGGAAAAAAACTTGTTTGTGAATGTCTTTCACCTACAGCTAGAAAAAAAAGAGAATCTACTAAGATGAATAAGTGCTGTAATACACAGTTATTGCTAATTACCAAAATATTTTTCTACTAATTACTGGGAAAACCATAGTAATTTTAGACAGACAGAATAGTTTGGAAACTACAAAAACAAAGAAGAACGAGTGAAACTGGCTACTGAGAGCTGGCTCCAAACACTGCAGTGATAGTTGGGTCATTACCAAGAGTAGAGAACACTCTAACATAATGTCTTCAAGTTTGCTACTATACATAAACATATGCAATTAAAGGGCTGAATCTCAACTCAAAACAGTTGGAAGTCTAAATTATCATTCAAAAAGATGAGTAAGCCAGTAAACAGACAGACTCAACTTTGTGTTCTTGTATGCTAGCCATCTACAACTTGGAATTACACATTTTAATCCTAAAGCTTTCTGTCTTGCTGGGCTTAAACATCATTCACAAGAATTCTCCCTTTTAATATTAGACGGGACGAAAAACCTTGGGGGAGAACACTTGTTCAAAGCACCAAAATACAAAATCAGTAACAGAAACCAACAATTCTGTTCCAACAAGTCTGTAGCACCCATTTGGCCATTTTTGGATCTATACAGAAAATGGGAAAAGTGAAATAAACACCATGGATGTTTTCAAGTACTGAACTTCTCATTTTAAAACAAGAAAAAAAGTCAGGTGCATACTTGAGGTTAACTTTCATCTCCATATCCACCAAGAATCTGACAATTCTAAAACGTTAGACATCTTTTTCAAATAACTGCTACTATCTAAATTAAGTAGTTATGCTAGTTAAAGTCTCCTGAGCAACTCTAACTACAAACTGTATTTCAAAACGTTCTGTTTACTTTACACCATTCTGAACCACAGATGACAAAGTTTGCTTGAAGCTGTAATTACTCTGCAAAGCTGGGAAGCCAATTAGAGGGCCTGAAACCTGCCAGTTCCACAAAAAAAAAAAAAAAAGCAGAGATCATCTGTTCAGATTTTATTAAAAAGTTTAAAGTTTGAATTCTATAACTTTAACCATATAATCACCAGCGTTCTTTGCCTAAATACATTCATCCAGCATAAAGAATAGAAAGAACACTAATACCACATTATCTTATATATGGAAGCTTTCAACTGCAGCAGAATTTGTTGATATGGCTAGTCAGGAACACTAAACATACAAGCAGCCATAAAAAATTGTACTAAAAAATGAACAGAAGGTTGCTTATTTGAGAAATTGTTTCTAATACAGACTGGGTTTTACCACAAAAGATAACTTCCTGTGATTATCAAACATATGAAAGAGTAACAAACCACTGCTTGCATTACTTAGAATGCACACAGTTTTAAATATATACAGAGTGCTATCTATATACAGATACCCATATCTACCAATGTATCTATCTGCATTACAATTTAACCTTAATTTCTTATTCTCCTCTTGGTCTTTCCTTCACAAGATAAACACTTTTGTCCGAACATTTACTCATTCAATTGCTATTCCCATTTTTAATTTCTCATGTCAAAATTTAACAAACACAAGACTTACAAATACCTTTTTCCATTACTGCTACTTGGCACTCCAAATCCACACTTCTCTCTGATGGCCTTTTTTGTTAGACAAGTAGTAGAATTAATACACCACTTTTGTAACATTGAGACAGACACGTCTGAGCTTTTGCTCATATACGTATAAAAAGCTGTGGCTTTTAGATATATGTACAAATATATGTGTAGACATGCACACCAAACCAACACACACCAAACCACACGCACCCCCTTAGCTTGGTCAATTCTCCTACTTGTATACCTACTCCCTGTGGGAAACCACTTTTCTGAAGGCTTTCCAAAAGTCTCTCTTCTTTCTTACTACACTTCATCTATGGGGAATATGACCTTAAAAATAAGTTGGGTCACACAGAGACTTATACAAACAATTTATTATCTCTTCTTTGGTCTCAACAAATGCAGTTTTCCCCCAAAAAACATCTTACCCAAAACTGTTGAACAGATAATTTCTCCATTGTCCTTTTGATCTTAGTTCTTCTCTTCGCACTCCTCATTTCTTACCCAGCTCTATCACATCAAATACAGGTAGCTTTTCAACACAGTCTGTCCCCACAGCCTACCCTCATCCTTGGCATCACTCTCTTTATTCTTTATCTTTCTACTGTTCCAATGTCAGCATCATTTCTCAAAAGTATTTCTAATTTCTCTCTGTTTTCCATACTGGTTCTCTTTCAAACAGTCCTTCACCATGTCTTAAAAAACAGGAGGGAAGGAAGATGTGAAACAGAAAAGAAGGGACAAGAGAGTAAAAATCTAACCTTGACAGTGGATTAGTTGTTGATGTGCAAAGACCACTGCCTGTACTACAGGCTAATACTGTCTCATTGTTTTCTCATACTCCCCCCATCTGTTTGCATCCATCTGTTGTCTCTTGTTTTATATTTGGAATTTTAGTATTTTGGAGCAGGGACTGACTTTTTGTTCTATACGGGTAGAAATCCCACTTCCGTGGGGCTTGGCTCATGACATGTACTTATATGTGCTTTGTTGACAAAACAACATATATGACTGTATAACAAAAACAAAAAAAAAATTAATTATATTCCTTGAAGCTGAAAAAGATCATCCTTGATGCACTTCATCATGCTAGAAAGTCTTTTATTTCCAATACTCCAAAAAAGTACAAAGTAGCATCCGTGTCCTTCTGTCATTACAACTAGTTTGCCATTTGCCCCTTCATGTAAAGAGGGCAAATGAAAATAGATTTCTGCCTTTTATTGCTGGGTTTTGCCTGTGGTTTAATTTGTTTTCACAGAAGACAGTAAAATTATACGTCCACCTCTTTCCTTCATGCAAACACCCCAATTTTACTTATGCAACTGAGTGTATCACACCAGCATAAAAATACTCAGACCTGGCTATAAACTTTGACCTGCCATGCTCTTACCAGGCCCTATTTAGAGGTAATTGCAAATTACAGTGTGCTGTGCTGGTCTCTGAGAAAGCATCGTCCATTAAAATAGAAGGATGAGACCAAGGAACTCCTTTTCATTCATGACCCAAGACAAAAACTGAATCCAAACTTCTACGTCAAATTACAAAACACTTAACTATACCACCCAGAAACCATTCCTAAAGTAATATGAAAGCCTCACAAAGAAAATTACTGGTCCAGTTTTCCAGATAGCAAAACATTTCCCCATCCAACACAGAAAATACTGGTTATACACATTAGAGTTCAAGTTTCCATAGATATGGAAATGCACATATGCATTTGCATATGCATACATTACACATAAATTGCCTTTTTCTCCCTACAAGTATTTTGAGTGTTGAACATAATTTATTCTATTTTACCATTATTATTTTGGAACAAATTCTATACTTTAATTATAACTATCTACAGTTCCATACTTATCTCTAATGTTCAAATCATCCAGTGTTGTGGCAAATAAAAAAAAAAAGGGGGGGATTTTAAACTTAAATCTCACTGCAGAGTTAATTGTGGAGTTGCACAAAAGGTCATATCTAATGCCAAAGTATTTTGATGCATAATTTAATCTCATTCAAAACACGCCTTTTTTTTTTTTTCCTAACTATTTCTTTAGAGAGTGTCTTCAGAATTCTTTATAGCTGTAACATGATTCCCCAGAAACCTTTCCACTCTCATGTCTTGAAGATTTTTAAAACCCCAAAATAATAAAACTTTATCTCTGGCCCACTGAAAGCTAAGACTAGGAAAAAGTAGCACATCTTCTCCATTTAGAAGAGCCAAGGTTCATTGATAATCATTGCTGCAGAGGAAAAACAAAATTAAGGAAAGGTTATAGAAGTTTACCTTCTCACAATAACAAAATTTGATTTTACTTTTCAAAGACAAGAAAAAAAAAATTTTAGCTGTACCACAGACTGCTTAGAAAGCACTATCTTTCAAAGACAGGAAAGAAATTCCAAGTGACATCATTTTTGGCCAAAGCTTAAAGGCTACTGTGAAGGGATACAGCTCTTCCCAATTATTCCCCACATGAAGATCAAAATTAAGGCAAAGGGCCAACTCTTAGAGATACACATCATCCCAAATGTGCTATGTCATTACCTACATACTCACTGCATATGTGAGAAGTACTTTTTTTATCAGTAAAGCCACAAATGCTCCTTAAGTAGAACTGAAGTAGAATTCTTCCCCATTCTCTTTTCCTTAATAATAAAGGCAATCAAAGATCAAAGTGTGGTTTACTCAAAGCAGTGTTAATTCTACTGACAGAACACCGGATCAGCTAAAAACAGTGTTGTGAACCCACGTTGGTTTTTGGAGGGAACACTGAGGGTATACATCCTGCCACCTAGAGTACTAATTTTTATCCAAAGCAGCATAATGGAGTTTTAAAAGCCAGGACACTGTTTTCAGGCCCCTGCCTGTGCAGAGAAGTTACACCCATCAAACATTATTTTTAAACTGGTTCTGACTGCATAAATGCCTAAGCAAAAGCAATTTACATTAACATATTTTATTTTGCAGTTGAAGTGGGCTAGGAATGCACACCCACTCACCTACTATGACTCAGTCATCAAGAGTATCTCTTAAGCTACAATAGCTTGATTACTTGCAATTGCTTGCCGCTACCTGAAAAGAGCTGAACTGATTTTGAACCACCCAATTCCAGTAAGCCCACATATCTGAATTTACCTGTGAAAACCAGTATTAACCAGTTGTATATTTCCACAATGATTCTCCCCCCGATGTAATTACAGCACCTTCATTTATCTTTAAGTGTATGGTTAGACGGCACAACACAACTTTTTGTGAGTCCAAGTGTAAAGGCATGAGCATTAACAAACTAAAAGCATACTTCAAACACACCGTTCTCTCACCTCCCATGTTAAAAAGAAGGCGGCTCTGGTGTAAAATAAGCTGGCTCCACAGGTGGGAAACCAGAGTGACTCCTGCCCGCCATGCAGCCCCACAGGATGGGGCTGATCCGCTCACGCCTGTGGCAGCTCTGAGGGCGCAGCGCGGGGTGCTCATCGACGCCTGCCGCACGTGCCCGCAGGCAGGAGAGCGGCAGCCACGGGGAGGCCACACGAAGCTCCTGTCCTGGTCACTGAGTGGCCAGTCCTGGCATCCTTCCCCAGGACTCAGCTCCACCCAGCTCCCTGTGTCACACTCTTCAGTCAACTCTGTTTCACCTTCAGGGACTTGCTTACGCTCCAAGTAAGAGAGATCCCAGGCCTCCATTTCAGGCCCACACCATTCTCCTACATTTTGGGCGGCTGGCAGTGGGCTGCAGTGTGGGTGTGCTGCCTCAGGCTCTTCCTCTCTACAGAAAGCACCTACTTGTTTACACACCCGCTTCCCAGGGCCTTCCCCCCACATTTCCTCCGAGACCACCCCAAGGAAAAGGGATGGCCTCTGAACAGTTCACCCTATGAGGAAATACCAGCCGATGAGAAAGGCTTTATCAACAAAGACAGGCTTAGCATTGCAAGCGTTGTTAGCAGTATGCAAAATAACTTCATTCTCTCTGGCCTTCTCGTCATTCTCAGTGGAATATTTCAGACACAAGAGCAGGGAGAGAGTAATGCTCAGGTACAGGACTTTAAAGTTATCTTGGAAGAAATCAGGGAGTCACTATAGGGAAAATGAAACTATGCCTGGGAAAAGAGCCTTTTGCAAAAGTAAAGCCAGTGTAACAGAAGTGGAAGGCAGCAGAGACTGGTGGGAAAATATCCATATGATGGAAGTAACAAGTTTGACAGAGCTGGATATTTTTAAAATAAAAAATAAAAAGTTTAAACTACAGAACAAGCATTGTACAAAGCAGAGCTGTTCAAACTTTCCAGTGTTCAGCTCCAGCAACACTATGAAAATAATACCACATCCTTGGCCTTTTCTGCTTAAATAACAAGCTGTAAGCAAGAGCCAAAGATGTCTATCATTTGGAGAGCAAAAAGTAGACTGAGACCACACTCTCACTTTACAGATAGCTACAAAGATTACATGAAGATAGGACTGTAAAGACATATCTTTAAGTCCCTGCCAACCTAATCAAGATGGTATTAACAGTGATCTCACACTCCATCTGCCTGGCTAGTAATTTATGAAAAACGTACTTCACTATTACAGGAAAAATATGTTGCACTGCTTGTGGCCACAAACCTACTGCAGCAGCTCAGGAACTCTTGGATCAGAGGCTGTGAGACCAGTTCTTGACATTTACCAGGTAGTGCCCATGAGATATGTTCATTCATATAGCATTTTTGTTTGTTTGCCCTACTGATGACCTCATCTTCAGACAGATGAAATAGCTGACAAAAAACTCAAAGTCCCTTGCAATTTAGAGCATAACACCATAATGGTTTGCTTTTCATCCTGTGAATTCTACATACTTAATTTTATGGGACTCTTTTTCTGAGTGAAGAATCTACCTATTCTTGCATTGATCATCAATCATCTGTGATTAAATTCCTCCTTTTCCTGACACAAACCAGAAAAACTCATCCAGCTTACCAAAACTGTATTTCTTCCAGTAATATTGCATACCTGTTCCTTTATCTTACATTGCCTAAGAATCAGACCTATGGGGCTTGCCTGCTGCATAAAGAATGTTTTTATTATTTTTGGGGGGTGGGAGTGCGTAATGGTGATGGTGTCGTTCTGCAGAACTGTATGAAATCTTCCAATTTCCAACACCGCAAAGTTCAGGAGCAGCATTCTAATATCAGAATTACATAAAATGACCTCCAAGTATCAAAACAAAACCAAACCCACAAGTATCAACACACTGGAATTAACTGCTAATTACACATTTCTTCGCTTAGCAGAATTACCATTTGGATCATCCTTCCAGTTGCTGCAGCAAAGGTAGACAGGATATGTAATGAAGAATGTGATAAAGCAGGACAAAAAAACCAAGTAGTTTTACAAATACTGCACATTGGGAAAAAGTATCTAGGAAACTACTAAATGCTATAAATGAGGTGTATACTCAGAGTAATAACTAAGGAACCATGGCCTAGAATCTAGTCAATTCCTACTCATATGAACACCTTAAAGGCATCACCACTTTTTACACTGACTAGCAACAAGGCAAAATGATCCTTTAATGTTATTAGAAGGCTTGCATGCTCAGTATCATTTGCAAGACTTGTGTCACAATAAGAATATGCAGAGTTTTCCTCCTCTATCTGTGGGACAAGATGTGGGCTTAGAGCACCAGATTATTTTCTGACCAAATAAAATACCCAAATTACCTCATAGACAAAGGCTCAGTCAATCTCAAGAACACTTTTATAAAAAAAAAAAAAAAAAAAAAAGGTCCAATTCAGTCAGTAGCATTTGTTCCATCTTCAGCAATGAAGATGTAGGGAACCCTTTCACATATGCTTTTCTGGCTCCAATACTCCTCTATAAAACTAGACCCTACCATTTATTGCACTGCAGGACACTAATACAATTTTGAAAGATACTGGGTAACTTTTCTGGTGTTACTTTGAAAGGTTATACCTATGATATCCACAACTCATACTAAGGGAGATATTTCGTCCCCTTAGTTTTGCTCCTCAAACACTTTTGTTTCTGCTTGGAAACATTTTTCTACCAATCTTGCTTTGCCAGATGAAACAAAACTACAGATTTGTCTTCTAGAAACATTCTTGGAAAACAAGAAATCAAAATGTCTTCACTTGATCCAACAGATACACACTTTGTAGCTTTGCTAATATATGTAAATTGTTTGATTGCTTGAAATTACTGATTAACCAGGCTGGAGAGCCGATTACCTGATTATCCAAGAGAAAAATAATTTAGCATGATTTTGTTTCATTCGACAGTCTAGATAATTTTCTAATTAATTTGAGTTTTCAAGTGAACTCAGAGATACTATTGAAAAAGAGAACACAGGTCAATGATCTGAATAAAGGTAAGCTTTCCAGGAATTTTCTTCTTACAACAATCATTTGTCAAAAGTTATTCTTAGTTACAAACACAATTAAATGAGAACTTAGACTTCAAAAACAATATTCAAAAAACAACCAATGGTAAATATCTTCAATGCTCTCATAAAGATATCTCGTAGAGATAAAAATAATACAAGATAATCTCATAAAGATCAGTGGTGCACTGGTCTGACACATGGCATCAAATTTGCAGTGTTACCAGTACATTCTGAACTACACATGAAGCAACATGTAGCAGATATTTTGTCAATATGTTGAAAGAATAATAAATACTGGAAATACATACTTGCCACTGAAAAGTTGTTGAGTGGATATGGCAGATCCACATCCTGGGGCTTCTCCTTATAGCCTATGAAAGAGCCATCTGTCTTTAGCAGGAAATATCTTGGCCGCCAGTTTTTTATATATTCTCCTAAAGGAGAAAAAAACATTCATTAGTACTGTAGAAAAAAAACTTAGATATTAAAAATCATAACATATTATTAGTTTCTAACATTAATTATAGCAAAATCTTTTAAGACATTTTCAATTTACACAGGAAACCTTAACTGCCTCCAAAAGTAAAGAAAGTGGAATTGCAATGGTAAGCCTGGACTACATAAAGATGCTTCCTTCTGGAATAAGAAGCTACAAGCACTGTATAGTAATATTGTATAATTGTAAATTTTATCATGCTATACTCTTCAAAATCCTACATCTTTACACCTATAAACAGTTCAAAAATTGCTGCAGGCAAAAATAAGCGCTACAGCTTGACTTTTAATTACAAAATTAAATCTAACCTAGTACAACGTAGAACATTTATCCTGCTGAGCCAAAGCAAAAAAAAAAAAAAACATTAATTTCCTCAAAACATACACTAAGCAAATACAAGAGAGCAAATACAAGAAGGATGGGCATAATGAGAACCTAAACAAAATATACTTAATGATTACATTTGAAAGCAAAAGGAATAAAAAGAAAAAGTAGAAGCCAATTACCTTCTAAAGAGGTAAGTCCACCTATAAACCTACCACCTCCACCTTTCCTCTGCCCCAGTCTGAGCAGAAGATTCTGCAAGCCATGAGGTATTCAGAACCAGAAACATACACATGTCAGCAAAACCACAATAGCTTAATTAATGCCACGAATTTGCTATTTAAGGGTGGAAATCTCTTTAATAGCATTATACTTTACGATGGCACACCAAAATCCCAGAAAAGAAAATCGGTTTTTAAAGTGCAATTCCTTAGTTAATTACAAGTGAGTTTGGATCTGCCCAACTTTCCCCATCTTTGATTTCTATCAACTTTGTAGAGTAATTAACATACATATATGCACTTACTAACACATAAAATAAATCACTGAAGATTTTGAGGAAAAAAAAAAAAGGTTTATTAACAATGCAGAATTTCCAACCATACCTGGGACTCCTCACTGTTTGAAAAATGCTGAGAACTGACCAGGCCAGTGGCTGCACTGGTCGTGGTCTTAGCCCAGCCCTTTAGTGCCATTTGCCACCTCAGCACCCTGCCAGCTGTATCTACATAGCCTTTAGACAATACAAAGGTCAGAAAGAAGTTTACATCCATTTGACTTAAAGATTACTCCATTAAAGGCAAATGTAAAAGTCCATTAATCGCATCTTCACCCTTCACAGACCATAAAGAGAATCTTCTGTACAATTCCAATAAATTATATCTTATTTCATTGTAACAGTAAGCGATACTTAGAAGAGATAGTGCCTGTTACTAGGTTTCAAATCTATCAAGAACTTAGTCTTATCTATAAAGTGAATTAACTTGAAAGCAGGCACCTAAAACTACAGATAAAGAGTTCAATGACAGCATGAGGAGAATACCAACATGTTTAATACAGGCCACCAATCCAACAGTTCAGGTTTCAGAGAGCATCCTCCTTTCTGTAAGGAAGAAACTGGACAGGGAGATAAGCAGACTGCTCTAAGAATAAGAGCTTATAGGGAAAGTATACTCATTAATCACTTGAGGAATGAACAGAAGCCTTCATTTACTTATACACACACTCTCCAGAAGTAAACCTGTAGAAAAGCAGACAGCTCTAGCAGGTGCCCTTAGAGACCCAGCACACACTTTCCTGATCCCTCACTCCCTCTTCTTCTCTTAGGACAACACATTAGATTGCATCTGGTTTCTACCAGCTACCCAGAGTCTCTTAAATCAGAAAACCGAACTGACTTTTGATCATCTATTAAATTAAGCAGCTGATCTTCTGCCTGGAGAAAAAGCACTAGAAGTGTATGACTAGTACTTCCAAGCTCTTCTGAAGAGAGCTAGCAACTTTGGAAAACAGCTGATCACAAAAGATATAAATACTGAATGACATATAAGCACCAGTTTATCCATGAGCACAGCTGTACCTCTTCCTTCACTCTGCAAACTACAGCCCAACACAGAACACGTAATCTAAAAGCAACTGCAAAACACTATGGCTTCATAAAGATCCATATATTTGCTTCACAGACATATTCCTTTTCAGGATGTCTCTCCTAAGTGGTCCTTCAATGTGAATCACAGCCAGACTACTTTTCCAAGACGTCCCTACAAACACACACAAAAGAAACTCCTAGTTTTGTCTTCAAATGACCAATATTCCAATCCTTCTTCAAAGCCTATACATGAATATTTATCATCTGCCCATTATTTATTTTGTAATTTAATTAACAAATGGGTGAACACTTTTGAAAACTAAAGTAAACAATGGTATCAGTGAACAGTTCACTTAGCTGCTCAAGTGGTTTAATGGCTCTCAAGATGCACTCTAGGTGCTCTCTTAAACTGCATTCCTTCTACATAATCTGCTTAAAGCTAGAAAAACATTTTAGTCCATGCTTCTTAATAGACACATTTACTGAACTGCTTTGAAAGAGAAATCCTCTATACAAAAAAAAGAATAAAACACAACAGAGTATTTAAGAAAAAAAAAACTTCCAAGTCTTCTAGCTTACCACTTCTGCAATTAAAAGAAAAAAAAAAAAAAGTGTTTTTACAGTATGAGTAATGTTAAATTAAAGATATTTGGTGTGCATATTTATCAAATACCTCAAACACAAGCGAACAGAAAATTTACATTTGAAATTCATTAATTCAAGTGAAAGTAAATTCCATGAGAAAGGAGCAGTCCAGGCAGGCTAACCAAGCCACAAGATATCCTGACAATTTAATGAAATGGAGCTGTGGTACTTAAAAAAGCAGTGGATCTGCCATAGAGAATTAATCATTTTGTAACCTGCTTCCTGCTGAGCTAATGTAAACTAAATTATTAGTTTGCTTAAATTTACACCCTTCTAAGTTGAAAAACGTGTTCTTTGAGGATCTGTTTACTAGACAGTAAGAAGAGGTCTCTAATTTCAACCACTGCAGTGAAGAAAGCCAAGTAATTCCTACATCTTTTTAATCCTAGTCAAAGTTTTTAAAGCTACTTGAGAAGAGGGCATTAGAATATGTACCTCACAGTAATACACAGAAAATAAATACACACACACACAAAACGCAAATTTAGAATCAGTTTTAAGTTGTTGGGGTCTGCTTTTTTATTAAGTACCAACATTCTTGAAGCAGATGAAAATGCAATCTGATCTTCCTGCAGAAAGCACCTTCACAACGTGCAATTCTTTAATTAACGTTGTATTTAATAGCGCACTGGCTACCAACAGTAACAGAGAATGCTCAATGAACATTTGCTTAGAACACCACCCTTGCGGCTGGCTCTGTATTCACCTCTGTACTGCAACCTCAACAGTTCTTTTTTGCTTTTGACAGCTACTAACAAGAATCCTGCCTTCAGGACATTTCACAAAAACAAAACCAAAAATGTTTATTCTTGTAACGCTATGTTTGTAGTTTTGATACTGGTGAGGAGCTTTGCAAAAAAAGAGCTTTCTAAGAAACTGTATGAGTAGTCAGCAAAGCCATGTTAGGCACATGTATTGCTTATAGTCCATGATGTTTTACTTCACCTCAAAACTCAAACTCTCTCTTCAAACATCCACGTCACCTCAGATTCAACAGCTGCCATTATTAGTCTCACTACTTGTAATCTTTAAGCACATGGAAATTGAGCAATACTTGAAAAATTATTCAGTAATTTAAAATTAATCTTATTAAAAACCTGCATTTTTTAAAAAAATCACTTTTGCAAAACACTGACATTTTTCAATATGTGAACAGTTTTAGAGTTGTGAAGAACATGTCTTCAATATACATTGCTAATAAGCAAAAGAAACCCAAGTTCAAAAACTTGCTTCCTTAAATGAAGCAACAGCTGCCATACAAACGTTAGTGAGACTTAAGGAAGGAGAAAAGGGGGGGGGGGGGAAGGGGGAAAAAAAGAGAGGGGTAGAGAACGGGGGCAGTGGAACCACAACAATTAAAAAAACCTCCAAGCAGAGAACCTCAAAAATCTGCCTCTTGCCCATGTCATCAGTTTGCTAAAAAGGATATAATAGAAACAATATACAAATATTGTTTCCCCCCCTTTTTCTTAAGGCACTTTTTTGTTAAATCAAACTGCAGTTCCCATACACTAACACTTAATAAACGGAGGGGGAAAAAATTAATTTATCTAAGAACATTAAACAAAATTATATAAAGGTAAGTAAAACAATTTAACCATACACAATTTCCCTTTGAAAAAAACAACTGTAATTAATGTCAGGTCAAGTAAAATATCAGAAGTAATGCCAGTGGTTTTGAGATTGAATTTCCTTACCTTGGCCCTCTGAGGGCAGTGTTACCTAACACACGATTAGAAGCATCAGCAGACTATTTGATTAAGTCAGTAGACACTACTAAATGAAAAGTACTTCTGTTAAATATTTACTTCTGATTTCATGATAACAAACTTGCAATACAATTTAAATCTATTGTTAAAAAAAAATGTTTAGAAAACCTGAAAAGTATACCTGTCCTCATGATTCAATACAGGTCTTTCAATGTAATGTAAATATGTAACTATGCATCATGCAAAATGTTTGACAAAATATTACTGCATGCCAAATAAATAAATAAAACTTATTTTTCCTAACATGCCTTAGCATTTTAGAGATATTTTTACTATATGCCCCCTCCCAAGTATTTACCGGCAGTTCAAAGCAAAGCAGAATTTGGAACTGACACATTCTGATTCTTTTATACTGTGAGACAGTGATTATTTATTTATACTAACTGTTTTCCCACAGTTCCTAGTAAAGCTAAATGACATTTTGAGTACATCTGTACTTTAGATTTTTCCAGTCACAACTGGGAAATAGAAAATATTTCATACTATGTGTGGGCACCAGCTTATACCACAGACAAGCTTCCATTGAGTTTCCTGCACACTGGGCAACTAAGGTGAGAAAGTTCAAGCACCCTTCACTGTCCATGACATCACACAGTCGAGTGCAGATATCAACACCAGTCAATTTATGTTCAGTTATTCACAGCTGTGTGGCCAGAAAGCGGTGGAAAAACCACACAGATGTTAAGATTTTGCAGAAGGCAACAGGTAGCCTAAGGAATGGGCTCTAGAAGTTCCTCAGCTGGGCAACGGGAGAGAAAAGCAGTGACAGCCCTCTCTCCTTCGTGCCAGCCAAGATGCACTGAAAAGGAGGCAAGCTGTAGGATCTTTTTTGCCCAAAGCTCTGGTAGGTGGTGATCAAAGACAAGGGCTCCTACTAGTCAGACAGAGTAATTCCAAGCAGAGAGGTGCAGTCACCGGGCGGATCAAAACCACAACAGAGCGGCTCTCCATGCTGAAGTGGCAGGAACAACCACCCTCCTCAGTGCAGAGCCTTCCCCTGCTATCACTGTGGGGTTTTCATCGCTCCAGGTTCTGAGTGCAACCGACAAACACGTTCCAACTACAGGCCCATTAGGGTTCAAATCACTCTGACTTTTTCATTACAATTACTGGAGCGAGTCCCTGTCCTATCTTGTATAAATGCAACAGTACTTCAGCACTTGCTGTTTATTCAGCGCTTTCCTGTTGCATTAATAACCTTTTCTCTAAAATACCAAAAAATCTAGAGGAAAACATTCAATAACAGAGAGACTATTCAAATGTAAATGGAGTTTTCAAACAGGGCATCTACAAAATTACTGACGTGTTTTGGCATCTCATGGAAAATAAATGTTCACATCACATACTCCACTTTCATATGCACAAAACTTTGTCCTTTTAAAAAAAAAAAAAGTACCAGAAATATAGAGTTAGCTGACATCTTGACAAATTGAGAATTGACCTTTACCACATCCATTTTGAGGCAACAAGAAGAAAAACTTGCCAGTTTCAACATCACTCTCATTTCCCCTTCATTCTTGAAGGATAAGAATTAGAATCATAAATAAATTAAACAGAAGTTGATGTTAGCACATGCTGTCTGGAAGAACAGAGTCCTGCATTGCATCAGCAACCCTGAACAACAAAGGAGATCAATAATTTCTAAATATGCCTGCTATTCAGGAATGGAAAACAAAGGACTATATCCTAGAAACATTTAGGGACACTGCTCATATTTTCTAAATTTCTCTCTTGCATAAGGCTATACAGGATAAAAGCCCCAAAGGCTACACTACTCATCTGCTTCTCAAAGCAGTTTTTTAGTTTTTGATAGTGTTGAGATATATTTGTGGTAAATGCAAAAAGCCACTTTAGAATATCGTCTCACGTATAGTTTTTTATAGCTACAAAATTTCACATTCTCAGTATTTTTAAATATTTATAATTTTTTTGTATTAGGCTATCAACATCAAGTGGTACTTAGCATAACAAAAAATCTTACTTTTTTTTCTTCTGTTTTTATGAAGGGCTAGTAGACTAAAGGATCTTTTTCGATTTTGAAAATATTTTAAGAGTGTGACAAGTATACAAATACTCATTTATGAATTACACTAAGACAGTAAGCTATTTAAATTCATGTACATGGTACAAATGTATGTATTAAATCAGACAGTTACAATGTAAATGCTTTTTACATGTAGCTACATTGAATTAAACATCTTCTTAATATTCTCTATTTACAACATTCTCCTTAATATTCTCTACCTACAACGTTTTGTAAAACAGCCAACTCTGGTTTACACAAGAAATCTCAAACTTTCCATTGTTTGCAAAAGAGTATGATAAGTTTGACAATAGCATTATCATTCAGCTGAGTTTCTTTGACAGATTAATGTGTTGTCAAAAATTACATGACTTTCCACTCTTAGAACTGGTACACTTGCTAGCACGTTTTCAGAAAGCAAACTGCCTCACTTTTAAAACTGCCACATTGCAGTAATTTTAAAATAGCTCCTCTGAACTTTCTCCTTGTCACTCAGGTGGGCCCTTTTTTGCGAGGTACCAAAAAGCTATCACCAGCATCATGCATCTATGTCTCTTCCTCAAGCACATCGCTGAACTCAACCTTTTTGCTTCATCATTTAGCCTGCATCATCTGCACTGAATCAGATGAAGACGTGCAGAAGCACTCCTCAAACTGCTTGAGTTGAAAGAACAGCTCTGTTACAGCTGAAAGCATCAGGAGAACTCTTTGGTTGCACGAAATGCTTCACGATAAGCAGCAACGCAGCACTACCCAGAGTAACTTGGGCTTCACACCCACAATGCCAGGACATAGAAAATGGCACAATTCTGTGGTGAAGAACCAACAACCCAACTCACAGGCAAAAAAAGCAATTCTCCACTGGCGTACTGCTGAGCTCTGTCTTGGTTCAGGTGTGGAAGTTAGTACATGGGTAGGAGGCAGCCACACCTGAATTCTCAGTTAAAATTAAGCTAGCATAATCCAAAACTGACTGCTTCTACTCTGCCACAGTCATGATAACAGGGGGCATCACATGTACCATCAGTAGTTAGTATCAATTTCCTACAGACCTGATACTTATCAGACCTAAGACAGACCACACAATAAGAAGGGGTTCCTATTTTGATGAGGGCTTGGTGGGAAGGAGTGGTTCGGTTCATTGAGATAATATCTGACTCATGCTGCAACTGATCAAAAAAACCCTGATATACTAATAACCAGAAGACATGTCTGCAATCCACAGCCATAGTGCACTTCGACCACTATTTCAATTCATTACAGATACCAGGATGTTGAATTTCATATAATATTTGAGAAGAAAGCTCATTATTTTACAGTTTCAATTTTTAATCCTTAAAGTATGAGAACACCTGGATAAGACAATGCTTGTTTAGCCTTTCTGGGCTAATCTGACTTCCCTCCATGCTTGTTCACATTTCTTTCATATTGTCTTGGAAATTCATCACCATCAAAAATCACCGAATAAGAAATAAGAAAGGATCTTAGGGGAAGAAAGAAAATCATAATCCAGAAGAGTGATTCAAATTTATTTTATGTGCAACTGTCAACCAGGAAAACACAAGTTATGCCTGACCAGCTCCTTGCCTTTGGAGAAAGAACTGAAAATAAGATCAAGCGAAAGAGAAAACTAGTTGCTAAATCTCATTCTAACCCCTAGAATTTACTTGTCTACTATATAACACTAGACAATCACCGACTGGCACTTGCTGTATAAGAAAATCTCAGGATGCAATACTAGGGGTATGCAATGTATCAGTCTTGAGGTAGACTGACAAAGCTACGTAAGAACTTGCATAGCACCTGTCCACCAAATGTCTGAGACTGAAATAACTGCATTACTCTTTCTACTTCCACAAGTACCAAATTTATCAACTTGTTGTGTTGACTTTTTTAAACCCACCACATGGAGAAATCAGAAGTTTTCTTCCCCACAAGAAAAGGCTCCTTTTAGAAATAAACAACAGAGGGAGGGAAGATATTAAACTCCTGAACTAATTAACAGAAGTACAGGAGGCGGTGGGGGACAATGATAATTAATATGTACCCTCCTCCTAACCCAATCTCCACATACATTCATTCTGTATATGCACACACAACAGCAGCATCATAAACCGTCTCAAGTTCTTGCCATTATTCAGTTCGACATCTGCACATGTTTATGCGTCTCTCCAAACAACCTCTTGAACACCCTGCTGGAGCTGTCATTTTTTTCTTCTCCCTATCTGGCAGATGGCAAGTCAACAATCGGCATCAACAGCAGCCGAATATCTCCCCCCTCCATCCGACCCCCCTAAACAGACACAATAATAACTTCTTTGTGCTTCCTCACAATGCAGCTGCTTAAACCATTTCGCTACAAGGCTGCTTTGCCTTAATAAAAAAAAAAAAAAAAAAAAAAAAAAAAAAAAAAGAGAGAGAGAAAAAAAAAAATCCCTTCTGTCAAGTCTAAAAAGCAGCATAATGTTAAGCAAGCTAAAGCCACAGCACAGCTGCAAACGGGCAGACACATTGACAGCTCCTCCCTTAACAAAGCCCTGTGAATTGAAGGGGGTTCATCTGAGGCTCACACAGTAATTAGTATAAAAAAGTCCGACAGCCTCTATTATGCTAGGAAAAAAAAACTGGACAGAACTGGGCTGCTGTTTTGCGTCAAGAGTTCTGCTGCAGAGTAGATAAATCATGTTGGGTTTTTTTCCTCTCTTTTTAAAGACAGTAATAAGGAGGATGAGAGAAGCTAATTTGAAAACTTGGACACAGTAATTGTACCATATGGTGAGCATTTATCCCTTCTGAAATACACGCTAACAGTCACTTACATGCACAGTGCTTTGTTTTACAGTTGTTATTCTCTCTACCATATTCATAAAATGGATCTGAATATCTGATACTCCAGAGGAGTTGTGTGTAATTAGCAGCAAAACTGTCTGAGCTTAATATATTGGCCTACCATAGCAATCTAGTTAATTGCAGAAAATCCCATGCCCCCAAATTTAAATAGTGTCCACTTCAAGGATTTTTTTTTTTTTAATTTCTCTCAAACTGGCTAAATATCACACATAATAAAGTTCAGAGACGTAATTTATTGACACTAATACTCCTTGATACTGTTGGCTCTAAAAAGCATGAGTGGGAGGTATTTTCCTTTTCATCCATGCAGTATAGAGGAATTAATTCAAGAATCATTTAACAGTAACACAAAATATTTCAGTCTCAATGTCCTTGGGAGAGGAATTGCTCTGTAAGCTTAAAGGTGAAGTTGAACTTCAGCACGGGGCACAGGAGGGAGACAGAGACTTCAAATCCATTCCCCCACCTCCATCCCCATTTTCATCCTAATACACTATTTTGCAGTATTTTTGTTAGCAACCCAAACACTTCATTCATAAGGACCTTCAAAATTTGGAAAATATATCATCCAGCCCTTAGGGTCTGTTTGCTCTTCACCACATAATTCCAACTTTTCACCCTGTTCTTGCCACCAAATCATCCTGGAATCACAGAAGATAAGGAACCAGTTGAGTGGAGCCAGGAAAATGTTGGCTTCTTTAAATAAAGGAAATGATATAGTTAAATGCCAGAATTAATAAATCTTAAAGTACTGCTTACAGAAAGTAAGACATAGGGAACTTCCAGCCAAGGGAAATAAAAAACTCAGGCAAAATAAAATATGAAAATTTGGTGAAAAATTAACCAGATATAAAATGAAGTCTACTCTACCACCGAGGATATTGGTATTTGCAAAGAACTGGAAGGTTTCTTTCTGTTGGTCTTTACCTCAGAAGACAACAGAGATCGGCTTCAGGTAACTGACAAATATTTTCACTGTCCCTGAATCAAAAAGAACCTAATGGAGCAGAGTGCTAGGTACTACAGAGCCCCAGAACTAGGCAGACTATATCCACAATTTATAAGAAATTTTAAGTGAGGTGAAAACTACTGTCAAAATGTGGCTATCCTTCAATGATGATAGCTACACTAAAGGATTGTAAATTGAGAATTACACCCTACACCCCACACCCCCAAGAAGAATGAAAAAGGTAAAAAAAAAAACAAAACCACATCACGTTTAATATTTCAAGTCAACTGGCTGGACAGTAATTGAAGAAAACTGTTTAGAATTTAGCTTTAAATCGTACACTTAAAAAATGCAAACTGACATAAGATAAACAAGACAGCACCACTTTTAAATAGACAAATCATCTCCATCCATACGGAAAGAACATCAAGAAAATAAAATGGATAAAAACTAATATAATTAAACTTTTTAAAAGCTTTTAATAATTTTAAGGAAACGCTTGTGTGGATGAAAAAGCTGTCTGGTGATACAGAACAGAAATCGGAAACTGGGTAAAAAGAAGAGAGCAACATAGGATTACACAGTCAAATTTCAATCCATGGTGCCCTACAGTTCTCTGTTAGGAACACTTTTAGTTAATATATACAACAACGATCTGGGATCACCACTGCACATACTGCAAGACAGTAAACTATTCAAGTTTATTAAGAATGTAAAGAATTTCAGAGTGACAAAGCTATGCCAGTGAGCTGAGAAACACCAGATGAAATACAGTGAAGAATTACTTGAATTATTGAGCAGTTACAGGAATAACCTGAAATACCCATAGATAGTTTTAAATTAACCACTAAAGAACAATTAAAGTAGCATTTGCTTAAGTATACAGTACTGAGAAGAAAGAAAGAAAATTATCATTTGTGAAGTTACACAACTGTAGGAACACCGAAAATACTACTATTCCATGATAAATAAATCAATTACGGCTTTGCTAACTGTATTTTTAAAAATGATGAAAGAACAGAAGGGCTTCAGAGAGAAAATACACACACAAATTTATAACCGAAGTTAGAGAGAAGCAGAGTGAGGAGAGAAGGACTGGGTTAGGCTTGGGTTTCAAAGGAAGGACTACAACACAAGGATTTAATGACACAAACAGCCAATAGTAGAATATCAGTCATCTCACAGGAACACATTTTCAGAAGAGTTCTGGAACACATTTTCAAACATTTAGCATCTACAATTCTACATGGATTCTGTAACATCACCACGCAATTAGCACTTTGCATCATGGCAATGCCAGCCACTCTCCCACCAATTCAGCACCCAACACTTACCAGCACCTCTAAAAAAACCTGCATCTCCTTGAATGCTGTGAAGCATCTCCAAACTTATGTGAGCACTTAAATTAAAATCTCACCTTCAAGACATTGGAGTAAACATTCAACATAGGCAGGTCCTTCCTTCAATTGCTCTGCATTTTTGCCTTAGCACAAATCTGGTACTAGCCAGGGAGAATTAATGGTGAATGGAAGTCCCTATCCTTGGCCGTTTTGGTTCACCTGAAATACAATCTACTCCCACCAGAGTGCATTTGGGAAGGTGAGGAACACTTGCAAAGGAAGCATGTAGTTCTTCCCATGTCCCCCCTCCACTGTGTCAGCACTGGCATTCACACAGTTCCGGCAGGTCTACAAAATTATTACAGCCCAAGAAACCAGGCTTTGATCAGATCAAAATAATTTCAGCTCGTTGTCCAGCTAGTATGAGCACAAAGGAGAGAGGGAATAATTGGCTGGAGGCAAGACAGATGCAAGGGAGAAGGTGCACCAGACTTAGGCAAGATTAACTACTGATTAATTGAACTGCTGATCTACCTTGTGATTGAAACTCTTGTTTTCCAGTTAAGCTAGAAAATCAGGTTCAAGTGATTTAAATTTCTAAAATCAACTGCATCACTAAGCAGTGATGCCACAATAGTTTTTACACAATATTAAACCAAGAATTTCCCTAAAATGATCTCATATTTTATACAAGCAAAATATATTCTGATGTGTCAGAATATATTCTGACATTTTCTTTACACACATACAAGGAATTATAGATTAACAGGTATGAAAACTCTAAGGAATATGTACAAATCTCTGCACTCTAGCAAATAACTGAAAAATCACTTAAAATTAGCAATTTGAAAAAAACTAGAAGTACAATACTTCAACAATTTAATGATATTTACAAAATCTTAGCAACACTGAGATTCCAATATAAATTGGTATTTTGAGTTAACCATGCAATACTTCCCATGCTAGAAACTAGTGCCAAGCAGATAACAATTTGGTCAGCATTTTCTTAAATTAAAAGACTATAATTGAAGTAACAGATGCCAAAAAAAAAATTAAGATTTTAAGCTCTGGATTCTATATATTTCTAAAATATTTACACTGCCTTAAAATGAGTAAAACTGCTCATAATATATAAGATACATAATACAGTTCAATTTTAATATACATATTTTGCAGTAATTTATCTTGCATGATTCTGTTATATTACAATTGCAATAAATATTCAGGCAAGTGAGGCGTTAAAGTCTTGTGCTTCTACTTTCTCCAGTCCCCTGAATTAAAAGAAAGCTTGACTGATAAGCAGAAATGCAAAATTCTTGACCCTGCAATTTTACTAGCACAATTTTTGCCTCAGTTTGAGTCACTTCAGAAACTTTTAAAGCAGAGCTATAAATTACGAACCCCAGAATTCCAGCTACAAGATGGAACTGAAAGATGACTGACACGGACAGGACATATGAATTTATCTAGCCAGTCTTCAGGGTGAGATTTGTTACTGGTTCTCTGCTAACAGACTCACATTTTGTGGGGTCTCTGCTATAAGCATAACTTTTTTTCCTAATCTGAATTACTGAAAAGTTTTTAATGACTTCGCCTCCAAAATAGTTTTGATGCAAAAGGCAGTCTAATAACTTATAGGATTACCTTAATTAGACCTCAGCAAAATCTACAATTATTTTATTCCATGGAGAAGTCAAATTTCATACAAGAGAAAACACCGATAATCTCCTCCTACATCTGGCCTTTTGGAAATTCTGTTTATATATACAATAATTAACTGGCACCAAGTATTTAACATTTGTGACACCAAAATAATAGGGAGCAATAAGGAACTGTAATTTTCAAAATATATATTTGCATTACTATTGAAATGACTTAACAAATTTGATATGGTTTTAGTGGATTTTTTTTCCTCTAGAAAGTAAACAGCACAATTTTCTAATTAATAAAAACAAAATGGAAACTGACTTACAACACTGACTTCAAAATCCTTGTGAAAGTCTGTACTGGTGATGTCACAAATGCTGTCACATCTGAGCGGGTATTGTCTGTAGAAGGTTCAGAAATGTCCATTTTAATCAAAACATTTATTAGAGGTAGTTGAGTCTTTTGTTTTTATGTTAATGAATTACAGATTTCCTTAAGAACCACAGTGACAACTCCCTTTAAAAAGAATCAATTTGGTAAAATCTAGATAGCTGAAATATAAGGGTCTGATCTATAATGGATGTAGAAACTCATGTCAGAGTGAGGGGAAACCAAATACTTTATGCTTCCATCAGCCTTTAAATGATGACTACATAGCTGATATACACTCACATTTTCTAACATGCTTAGAATGAATTACAAACTATTTCCTCAGAGTACTAAAATGCCAGTGATAAAAGTACTACAAGACAGAAAACACAATTTCTCCAGGCTTGCAGCTATTTTTAAATTAAACCTTTTAACTTCATGATATGTTGAAGCCAGGTATTACCTTCCATTTCTCCCCACTGCAAAAAACCAGCTACTAAATATTTTTCTTATGTCAAGAAATTTTCAAATCACTGGTCCAAATCCAAGACACAGAGATGGGGACAGTTGTTCACTTAGATGCAAATTCTAAGTGTCTGAAAAATACCTTTTCCTTCATTCCTTTTCCCCTGTGCAATTTGTGAGCATGGCACTGCCAAAAGGACCACGCTGCACTGTGGAAAGGGATTTGAGCTGTGTAGGTGCTTGAACAACTCTTAAAAATTCATCTTCCTATTTATAGCATTTTTAGCATAACTCTTTACACACTTAAGTTTCTTTTGATGCAAGTCATTTACGTTCTACAATCATTTCTGTACGTCCCCATTAAGAAAAAATAAACAAAGAGAGAAGCCTTTCCAGTAAAGACTTAGTTAAAAAAAAATTAATTCAGACACAGAACTTTTTAAAACATCTTTTAAAACTTATCTCTGACATAAGAACTGGAACAAATTACAATGGAATAAAGCTATGCTTTTATTTCAAATTCCAAAGAGAAAAAAAAATAATCTTATGCCAGAATGAGGTATGAGGACATATGGGCAGTCTATCACCTGACTACCAAACAGCAATACTAAAGCTGACACATGTTTGTTAATCCCGAGAGGTAAAACGCTGCTTTGTCTTCCAGGGGTCGTGCTGCAGATGAGTGCCTGTTATGATGCTGATGTATTTTTCCATGCTGACGTTCCCCAGGGAATTTGAGTTTCCCATCAGGGAGAAGCGACACAATTTTTTTATCTCCTCTAAGAGTGTTCCATATTTTTGTTTACCAAGCGTGCACATAAGAATAGCAAGCAGCAGCAGCACAGCTGAAATAGTTTCAACAAAAGCTTTTCTTCTGCATATCTACAGTTTAATTCAGTTGAACTTGTACCAAGACTATTCAGTTTTCAGTGACAGCTTGATCTCGTACTAACAGATCACAGATTGATAGGGTATGACTGAAATTCAGTGACATGATTATTGGTTACAGAAACAAGCCCTCTTCAGACAATCTGAGATGATGAAGAGGATGAACATTTCACAGAGATTTGGCCATTCTCTAATGTACTTTTTATGTCTCTATGGGGCAAGATAAGTTGAGGTCAAGGGATCAATGATCAGTGAGATACAGAAATACTCTAGGGTTCTCTACAAGTTTCTCATTCCCCTGAAACAGGTTTATTTTTAGGGAAAAAAATAAAGCAGGGGGTGGGGGGAGAAGAAGAGCAAGGGGTGTAAAGAGGCAGGACTCATAGGAATCAGACTATTTCCTGCAAGGTCAGATAACGGACCCCCCCATCAGCTGGCAAGTCATGTTCTTGCTAGACTCATCGGAAGATGGCAAGGGGGATAGGCTGCAAGCAGTGTCTATCTGAACCTCCTTCATTAGCAGCATACCATTAGATCTCATTAAGTATAAAACGAAAACATCCTCTGGATACTGCTTCCAGAACTTCCCTCTCTCCCTGGCATGCTGGGCATCTGCTTAAAGGATCTGGTTACGAGAGTAATGAGTGGGAGGGCTGCATGTATATCTGTTCTTCATGGTACAGGCACCAAAGCAGACAACATGCAGCCTGTTTGTAAAAGGAAGGTCGTAATGCCCAGTTGCATCCTTCACGTGCATGTGCTCCTCAAATGAAAGTGCAGAAATAGTAACAGACCTGCCTTCATTTAAAGAGGAAAATCAATAGTCTCTTATATACTGCTTTCAGCCTTCTCTCTCTTTCCAAGTGTGTATTTGTGCTACCACAAACACATTTTCATTCTTAATCCACCAACACTCCACACGCTAAAGAAAATGCCTTTACAGTGTCTTTCAACAAATCCATTTACTTAACATGTCAAAACAATATTAAGAAATTACTCAATTACTGTGAATCAGTACCTTCACATAAAAAGTGTAAAGGACTAATGGGCTTAACTTAGTATAATGAGAAAACAAAAATACACAACAAAGCAAGTATGTGGACAGCCCACATTCAATAAGAGAGCTCTAACTGTCCATGGTACCAAGTACAAAAGAGCCAAACTGGTGGCAACAGCAGTACCCAGCTAAGAGAGGCTATGAAACACACTAGGAATCACAGCAATTTTGTCTTTCAATATTGATACAGTGCTTCTCAAACAGCATGTCAGTGGGGATCTCAGCAAAGACCAACTGGATTTTTACTGTTTCATTTGAATAAACACTCTGAGCAAGTCCTGGACAAATTCTCAACAAGTTTATATTCCGTTGCTAATCTGAATATCTCATGTGCAAATCTCTATAGGACATTTTGTGATTTTTATTCATGGCATCAAATATTTTAAGACAAAAGGGAATATTTCATCATTTCAGTATGACCTCTTCAAGGAAACAGGCTGTAGAATTTTCCCCCGTTACACATATACTAGTAAAACACTGCTTGTTTTTTTAGTAGTTATCTTCAAAAATGCACTCTGTCTCATTTTGAGCATATCAAGATGCTCTCCTTAGTATTTTTCAATCTTTCTCTTAGTCACCCTCATCTTAGTTTCAAATACATCTGGATTCAAGATTCAGTTATAAAACTTCATTACTCCTAATGCTACCACATTAAAGAACTCTTTATGTTTTCCCCCACAATAGTCACAAGGTTCTCAGAATCTCACATTTTGAAGTCATTCTCTCCAACACTACAAACATTATAATTTTTCTTCTTTACTACTTCTCCAGAATGTAAATATTCATTTTACAATTAAATATTAAAAAAAGAATATTTAACAGAACTCATAATTCCCATCTCCCTATGCTAATTTACTTCTCTGTTTTCTTATTATGCATCTTGAGATGCTGCAAGGCAACCATTTTCTGCAGAACTTGACTAGGAACTCGTAAGAATTACAAGTATTAAAAAACACAAAAATTTTATTTAACTCAATGGGTTTCAAAAGTTTTTGGTTCATGGAACCCTAACATTTTCCAGCAGAAACATGGAGTCCTAAATACCAAGAGAAGAGCTGTGCCTGTACAAGCTGGCTGAGATTTTATCAGTAACCTTTTGCAGATTCTTCCAAAGCAGCCCACAGATCTCTCTGGATCTGCAAACAGGACAGAAACCACTATTATTACTTTTAACTACTATGAACTTATTATTTCAAATAATACTACTTCTCTAGTGGAAGATTCTTCCATCGCCCAGGAATTCATCTGATTGCTTCATGAGTACGTTTAGCACTGGAGTGGAAGAAAGCTGCTCAAGTAGACCTGACCTGCAACTAAAAGGATGAGCTCAAAAGACCTTAAGAACAGGCAGAAGACAACTGAATATACTGTAAGGACATGAAAAATGGCTGCTACCATTCACAAAGAAAATAATGTAGTCCTCCCTTTCTCTCCCCTCCTGCCAATATCCACCTGGGTGTCTTAACAGAAAAGTTAAAAGGTGATTATAACGAAAGGGTGACTGTTAGGTAAAAAAAGCTGCCCAGATGAGGAGGAAAAAGAAAGTTGATCATATATGTCAGGCCAATGTAAACACAAAATTAAGAGAAATAGAAAAGAATCTTACAGGCTTCTTGCAAATGATTTCATCATCAAAACCAGGAAGGCAGACAAAACAGTGGGACTGCTTGATAACAAAAGCACAGAAAGGGAACTCAAGGATAGTAAGGCCATAGCACAGAAGCACTACGTATTATTCACCCTAGTCTTTATTGCTAAAGACACTAGAAAGATACTCAAACCCAGACTGTTCCCTGTAGTAGACAAGTGGAAAGCCAGATGACTTAACATAAACGTTTAGGAATTATTAGATGTCAGTAAGTCACCAAGACCAGACGACAGTCAGCCATGAGTGCTGAAAGAACTGAAATGTGAAAGCACAGAGGTGCTGGCCAAGGAGTACAACCCGTCACTACAAATGGCTACATGCCCAGAAGACTGATCGATAGCCAACACAACCACAAACAAAAAGAGACTCTAGAAAGGATCCCACAAACTATTTACGAGTCTGGCTCCTGGTAAGTCATTAGAGTCTATAATAAGTAAGATCCATGAGATGACCTGAATCTGTTGGGAAGGAGACACGCTGCTGTGAAGGGAACGCCTGCCTCACTAACTTGATAGGCTACAAGGGTGGCAATAAACCTGATGGCAAAGGGCATCCTGTAGGCATAATGTGTTTGTCAAGATTCCTCCCCAAACACAATTAAATTAAGTTGCCACAGGATTGGAGAAGAGATTTTTATACAGTCTGAAAGTGGGGTAAGGAGAGGCTTAAGAGTCACTTTTCAGCATAAGAGAGTCAAGAGGTCCCTCAGGGATCCATGCTGGCGTCATTTTTCATATGACTTCTTCATCAATGACCAGAACAGTGGTGCGATCCATGAAATATTACAGCTTACACTGTGGTGGACAGTCAAATGCCATGTCTATGGCATGGAAAAACAGAAGGATTCGACAAAACTGAGTGGGCAAAGATAACAAATGAACATCAGGTACATAAATGTGAGGTCATGTACCTAGGAAAAAAATAATCTAAACTATGCCTCACAGTGTTTACCCTAGAACCACAAATTATAGTTTAGTTTAGTCCTGGACTCACCACTGACAGCTCTATGAAATCGCATACAGCAGCAGCCAAAAAAAAAAAAAAACCTGACAAAATGTTGGGCATGTCAGAAAGGATATTGAGAACAAGAGAACAGGCATAATTTTGCTGATACAGAAAACACTGCTGTGCCCACATCTTCATTGCCCTGCACAGCCTCATCTCCACATCTCAGAAAGAATGTAGTGGAATTATGAGAAAATACAGAGAAGAGCAACCAAAATGATCCAGGGATGGAGCAACCACCTTTCCTAAGAAAGGATGAAAGGACAGGGCCTCTTTAGTTCAGAGAGAAGGTTGAGGTTTACAAAACCATTAAGGCAGTAGGTAAGTGCACAACTGTTGTTCACCCTATACCACAACACAATAGTTAGGGTGCTTAATGAAACAGGACCATAAATGGATACTAGGAGAATCACACATGGATACATCATCTAACTTTACTAATACAACAGTTCTGGACACTGGCAAAGTGCAAGGGGAATGAAGGGCAATAAAATTGCCAAGCTTGTAATCTCTCTCTGAACTGAGTGGCTCACACCTCAGCCACTGCTGCAGACAGAATATTGGGCTAGATGGGCCTCTGGTACGACCCAGTAGGGTATTTCTGTTAATCTTCGCTGAAAAAAAAAAAAAAAAAAAAAGTTCTCCTGATTTGTAAGCCAACTGCCTTGCAACAATTTAAAACCATAATTTCTTCTCTGCTCTGCTGTACACATGAAGAAAATATTATTACTTCTCTTCTTACTATCAGCAATTGCAATTCATTCAACCTATATTCATAGATCATACTCCCTAAATCACTGATCACTCTCACTGCTGGTCTCTGTTTATAGTCCTTATAATCTTGAGCTGCAGTGCCCAGAAATGGATGCAGTTGTCCAGCTAAGACCTCAAGTGTTCAGCTGAGCAGAAAGATGCATCTTACAGGCTCTATTACTGTTTCTGAATGTCTGTGTTTGCCTTCCTCATAATAGTGAGATATAATTAATATCCAGTTCATGACCCACAATACCCACTGGACTTTTCTGATGAGCTACTGACCTAGCCACTCATTGTCCAGTCATTTCCTTGTAAAGTAGGTAATTCTAGAGTGCATGACAAACTTGCTCTCTCCGAACACCTTCCAGCTCCTCACGCACCATGTCTCCACATTACTGATACCATTCTGAATTCTAACCCCGTCCTCCAGCACACCAGCAGACCCTTTCACTTTGGAGACACCCCAAAACATTAATAATCATTCTTTTTTCCATTACTTACATCATCAATGAAAGTACTACCTAGGCAGAAGTCAGGAAACAGCCTAACAAAATTCTACTCCATATTTACTTCCATTTTGATACCAAATTTTAATATCTATTCAGCACAGTTTTCTAACAGTTTTGCTCCTAGGAACAAACTTCACAGTTGCTTCATCTCTTCTATGTGTCTCTTGCTTCCTTATGAAAACGTTATTCACAGAATATCAAAAGCCTGATTAAATCCAAGATATGACATCCAGAGCTTCTCTCCTACACGCAAAGACTGCTACCTTGTCAATAAAAAGAAAAGTGAAGAGTTTGATACAATTTAACCTTGCCAAATCCACAGTGACTCATCTCATTTTCTAGATGTTCAAAAATGGTTCTAGTATTTTCCCTTAAGTTAAATTGATGCTAGGCACTTTGCCATATTAAAACGCATTTTCTTTGAACATAAAATACATGAGAAGCAATCCAGACAACTCTCTCAGTGTTATTTATTACATTACAGTCTATGTTATCCACAAATTTTATTATCAACTATTTTGTGTTTGTATTCTAAAGTAATGAGTCTGTCAAATAGAGCCTGTAATAAAACTAATCACTGAAGAATACTAGAAGAGTTACCATCACACACAGTCATGTCCCAGATTTTTACACACATCTTCCAGTTTGACTTTGGGTTATATAAAAATAGGAAGGAAAAAAATGGAATCCAGCTTAGTCTATTAAAATTATGAAAGAAGAAAGAAAAAAAAGAATCCAGCTTAGTCTCAAAAGAAGCAAAGGATTTACTAAAGGTCTTACTCCTTTGTGTACAACAGGCCACATGACTGATCTTTAACTCTGACATTAACACAACACAGTAAGAGTGTTCCAGAATAATGGCATAATTAACTCAAAATGCCCACTGCAAATATAAAAGAAAAACACCTTCAAATATTCAACAAATAGCACCTTGCCACAACTATTGTTATCTGCCGCTGCCAATCAGTATTGTTATGGTTGTACAAAGACTCCAGTGCACCAGACTGTCGCTAATTATGTATATTCAAGTGATTAGCAAGCACTTGTTGCCTTGTTCACACCACCCTCCAAACAGCAGCCTTTGAGAGGAGAATAGACTGCAAATTTATTGAGAGAACACTGTTAATCCTTTGGGGAGAATGTAAATGTAAACAGGACTACTCTACATCAAGGTGCTTTGACAACAAAAATCATCTGCATAAACACATGCTCAACAACAAACAGGTGTTCTGTTTCACAACTAGCACCCATTTGATGCTTTCAAGTAAGCATTATGCACAAACTGTTAGAAGTACTTTGAAACCAGCTGCAATTACTATAATTAGCTGTTTTCCTACACTTTGGCATTTTTTTTTTCTCCTGTACCTGTTCTGTATTGTGATGGCTGCAATCTGTAAACTCAAGTGAAGCTAAGGTCCTAGCCTCCTGTGTAAAGTTTACTATCCCCTCAGCTCAGTACCCACTACAGTAAGTTCATACTTACCATTAAAGTGCTAACAGTTGTAAGACAATGTTTGCATTAAGTAACTTAACAGCCCTACAAATATCAGGTCACTCATCTAACACTCATCATGGATAGCCAAACAAGGACAGCTGCCAAAATAGCACTATGAAAACAGTAAGCCTTCAAATGTTCATGATTTCCCTTTTTTTCAGAAATGTCCTCAGGAACTAAAAATGTTTATTTTTAATAACAAGAACTTTGCTTCTCGTTTCAACAGACAATGGGTGGTGGAAAGTCTTGCTTGTACTCAGCTACTCAATCTAATATGCTCCAAGTAAATGATTTTTAAAATTATTTGCTCAGAATGCACATGCTTCCTTCTTTTGAATGAATACAAAATACATAAACCACCTCCGTTATTTTTTTGTTCTTATAAAAATGATGTATTTAAGCGTCCTTCTGTTCTCATTTAGTCTTTTGTGGCATTTACACAGCTCTTCGTTTTCAGCAGTTCGAAATGCTCCACTACTGTGATGTATTTATACAGGTGAGCTCAACATGAAGAATGAACAAGCCCACTGGTCTCTTCTCCAAAGTTAACCCCTGATATGCCAATGTGATGAGCTTAGCAGTACCCACCTACAGAGAGCTAAAATCCAATGCTCTCGCCTTACGATTTGCTAGATTTTAACCACTGAACGGAATAATTCCATATCCAGCACCTGCTGAGAGAAGATTTTTTTCCCAAACGAAAAGCTTAACAGGCAAAGACTGGGACAGCCTAAGGAGCAGGAACACAGCTGGGAGGAAGGGCTAAAGATATCAAATATACAGTACTAGTAGGACATGCTACTGGTGGCTGAAAGTAAAAGGCTCTTTCAGCTTGGGTGAAACAGGGACAAAAACCTATGATTAGCATATGAAAATCTATGATGCAGCACCTAGATACAAGACTAGGAGACTGCCTACTGTTGACAGGTTAATTTGCTGTCCTCCATCAGTATCAAAATGCACTCGAGGTCCCTCTAATGCTTTTTCCATCTGTAACAGAGTATTTCTGGATTTTGTGGATATCCACACCACATGATTTACAATCTCTGCACATTTTTAACAATGGCCACTACTTTCTTCCAAGCAACTTCTGCTCAGATGGAAACTACATGAACGCTCCAGTTCTCTTGGGCCAGCCAAGCAATATACCTAGCAGCTATTCCCTATGAGACAAAACAAACAAACAAAAAAATCAATAAGATTAATAGAACGTTGTAATATTACAAGACCTCCCACAGAAATGCAGGGATCATTCTAGGTCTGGAAAATTTCAGGCAGAGTGGATTTTTGAGCTTCTTCCACAGAGACATCATCCTTCAAGATGCCCAGAGAATGACAAACCAATAGTTGCACTCATTTTCACCATTACCTGTTACAGCAAAGATGTATGTAGTGAACCCAGCAGTTTTAATAGTACGAGCCATCCCTACAGTGACATGGGCTTTTCTTTTTCTCTGCTGCTTCTTTCTTGACAAAATGAAAATTTTGGAAAATTAATAAATAAATTTAAAAAAAATACTATATCTACAACTCATATACTCAAATATGAAGAAACACCATATTCAAAGTTACCTTAAGCTTTTAATGGACACTAACAGCTCTAAGTTAGAGAACACTGTCTTGTATTAGAGGAATCTTTGTGATTTGTATTCCTACCCCTCACACTGTAATTCCAAATCAAATTTCACAATACAGTAGCACCCAGTCACTGAAAACATGCAAACCTTGCAGAGCACCAACACTACCATTCATTTGACTTGCAGCATGGTAATTTAAGGAGACAGACTTACGGTTTTGGTATAGGGTGCTTTTTTATGTCAGCTTAATTCCCTAAACCAACACTGCTCACCTAGATGAACACTGCTGCTACACCAAAAGATGTAGCTGAAATGCGTGTGCAAAGGTTGCAGTTAGCAGCCCCTTATTCCCCCTTCTAGAGACACAGACATTAATTTAGCTAATCTAAGTATATCACCATCTCGCTCAGCACATGAAAAGATATGTAATTGTTTAAGCTAACCATTCTGATTTTGTAGTAAAATAGACTAAGAATTAGTAACTTATTACAGAATTTCTGATGGAAACTGCAGCTTCTACTGACATTGCATGATGGGGCTGGAAGGGGGGAACAAACAGCTGTGAAATGCTTAAACAGCTCCAAGCAGATATACAAATGTGGTTCAGTTACTTTATTTTCAAATAAGTCAGCTATATGCTAAGCAGAAAATAGGACTATAAGGGTGTTTACTACTCATTTGTATCATCACCACTCATAAAGTTACATGCAGACACATCCGCTTTCTGTTTGTTTATTTAAGACTCTTTGTGAGACTCAAAGGCAACTAATTAGGAGACATACTGTATTGAATTCCAACATAAGGAAGAGTTTAGAGCCTGGTATACCATTTACACACACAGGCATGTACCATTCTTCTGTTTCAAGTAAAAGCTATGAGACAGAGTAAAAGAAAAGTACATAGTGGAAGTCACTATCAGCATTTGGAAAGAAATATACATTATTTGATGACAGTATTGAAGCTTTACAAACTAGCAGTATCCTGAAAAATCCATATGTATGTTTACATTTATTACGGGGCACACATTTAAGCAAGTACAGGCTTACGTCTTAAGTGCATCAATCAGTGGAAAAAAAAAAAAAAAAATACTGAACAGCCACGGGTTCCAGAGGAGAAAAATGTAATTTTAACATGAGAACATTCTGAGCTTTATAGCATTACAATCACCTCTGATTTACTGTGTTTCAGTACACTCTTCTCTTAAAAAAAAAACTTATATGAACAATGAATCCAGTTTTTTCTTTTTTTTTTCTTTTTGCACATGCTTATATAAAAGGTGAGAACTTCCTAAAACCAGAGCTAGACAAATGAGAACCACAGAAGTTTTTGGATTAAGCTAATATTCTTGGCTAACGTTCCTAGCAAGACTCATACCAGACTATTGTTTTAAGACTATGTTCTTCCTGCAAAACACTATAGAGTGGTTACACATGCATTACATCCAAGAAGGTCAGACCTGGCTGCTAGATTTCCTCAGGGAGACTGGGGATCTTTAGAATGGATAAGCTGCTCCTTCCAAAAGTTCAGGTAAGCAAGCAGGGCAAGTCTGAAGGGGACAATCAGCCCTTCTTTTCAGGACTCAAAAATGTAATTTGTTAGCTAGTATCCATCAGGAGTGAAAAGGTGACTAGCATGAGCCAAAGCACTATACCTATGCAGACACTGCATATTTTTCTTGTATTATTTTTAACTCTTCCTGTTAAGGAGAACTAACCTGCAACGCCAGAGAAATTATGGTATTTATTAAGACGCTGAGGAAAGCACAAGTAATCTGTGTTCAATATTCTCCAGATGAAGTAACGTAGCCCACAGCCTGTGGCTTTTGTGTCTAAACTTTAGCCAAAGATTTTAATGAGCTGAGGGTTTGTTTAATTGTTGGTAAGGAAAGGAAAATCTCGTCTGAAACTCACCCTTTTGTGACAGGGATTCTGTACAGGTTGTGTACCTGACTACTGCAAAAATTAAGCACTGGCGGCTGCTATTAGGGGAGATCCAAAGCAAGAGAGGAGTTGCAGCTAATAGGCTGGGTGACAGAGCACGTTAGAAGGTATAGCTAATGGGAGCAGTCAGACACCACCTCCGTTTCAGAAATGACCAGCAGTGAACAAAGTTAGCACGAGCAATTAAAAAGGCTTTCAGAAGCAATCTGGAATGGACAATGCAGCCATCAAATCAAACGCTCCAGAGCATTAAGGGCTACACAAGAATGACCAACTAAAGATGCAGCTGTTCTTAGAGCCCTGGCTGCTGAGACCAATGAAGTACCCTGTCCATGAGGAAGGACTACTCTAACATCAAGCCAAATTAAATACAACTAGAGGAAAGGGATAGCAGGCTACTTTGGCAATACCTCGTAGCTACAGGACATTTGGGTTGCAACTGCTGCCAACATGTTTGGGGTGTGATTACTGATACTGTCACAATATCATCAATAGTTCAGACTTCCCAAACTGAACTTTCACCGTCTTTTACTCCTTTTAATTATTTGTTGCAATGGGGAAAGTAATGCTTACGGACCAGCTAGAAAATGTAAGATTAGTGTCTTGTTTTTCTAGGTAGGAAAGTAAACTGATGATGTTCAAGTATATCTGTAAGGATGCCTCAAACACCTAAAAACAGGCTTTTGGTGGAACAGCATCCTTCCTCACAAACCAAGCTTCTAGAAAGAGTACACTCTCCCTACAAGAATGTGTGCTCCAAGTTGTGTTCTCTGGCTGCCTGCATACTCCATTTCTCCCAACTTCCTGAAAATAATAAATGAACACATAAATCAACACCCAAAAAGCAAAGCACACCAAACAAGATAATATGCTTATAGAAAACATACATACCCTCTGAAATCCTTCTTCAGCAGATAGGGTAAAAGTACTCTGCTGGCTTCTTGTTTAACAGATAGGTAATGCCCAGTATTGCCCAGATCAGCAACGCTGGAACAGTATTTAAAAGGGGTGAGACAGCAGTACTCATACCAATATTTGAAAGAAGTACTCTTTCAAAACCTGCTTGCTGAGCAGGGCCATAGTGTGACTCAAACACTATACTGCCTCTACAACTAAGGGTGACAAACTGAAATTTGCTTAAGCCACGATATCCACGGCAGAGCTAGAGCTTTGTGAAGGAGATTAGTGTCCCCCACACCACGGTTCACCCAGTACAGCAGCTCTCTTTACAGAGCCAGTGTGGTGCCCACTTGCACAAGCCCAAGGCAATCTGAAGCAGTGGCTCCTCTTAAACCCGGTCCCCAGGGCAGGCAGGGGCTGTGAGCGGCTCTCAGGGGGACTTGCAGGGGAGGAACGGGACCAGGGAGCCTCAAATGCTCACACTGTGCAAGGGCATCGGTGCAGGGGGGCAGGTTGGAAATCTGGCCGGGGACCAGCAAGACTTTAGATCACGATTTCACCCGAGGAGGCAGCTGTAGCAATAAACACAACGTTCGCTTCTGTTCCACAGGATGTTTCAAACGTAAACATTCACTCTATAGCTGAATTCCCAGTTTACATTACACTAAGCACAAAGAAGATGACATGCAAATAGCCGACCTCTAGTAAAGCTAATAATAAATCTCTAAGCGTTGATTCTCAAATACTTGCAGATAATTCCCTTCCCCTCTTCCACAAAATACCTCTGGAGTTAGATCACTACAGTTTTAAACAGCAAACTACATTTATGACCCTGAGAAGTTAAACAGAAGAAGGAAACAATGAATGAGATCATCAGGGGAGGAGGGGATGTTTCTTTTCACAAATTACAGCCACTTTTTTCTTTTTTTTAATTTTTACTTTTAAAAAATTTGCATCCTAAAGCTTTTCTCAGTCTCTCCATTATGTAACAGTTCTTTAGGAAACCGCCAGCTACCCTGACAACGGGGATGTTTTGCCAGAGTGGCTTTGTCTAAATCCTAAAGCAGTACTTGGCTATGTGCTGAGCCCAGTGGCTGCCTGTGATCTGAATGCCAATTAAGAGTCCTGCCCCTCTTGTCTGACAAGTCAGAGACTTAAAGGTCTATCTGAGGTCAGCAAACTGTCTGGACTACATTTGTGAGCTTAAGAGACCAAGAAATACCACCAACAACACAGTGCTTTCCTTTAAGTGTCACACTGGGTAAATTCGTGTATAACTGTCACTGCATTTTATCTACAGCAGAAATATATTCTTCATGTTTTGCTTCCCCGTGTTGCTGTCTTTCCCTGCATCACCACCAAAATTCAACCTCCTAGTGGACCAGTAGGGATGAAGACTCAACTATCTGTACTTCAAAACCAACCAAATAAACACATATATCCAATCCAAAATTCAATTGACACGATTACCAGAAATTAATAGGGAAATACACAATACGCCCAGTTTGGCACATGGGTTGGGGCAATCCCTAGCGCAAACACAGGCTGGGCGGAGAACGGAATGAGAGCAGGCCTGCAGAGAAGGACTTGGGGGTGCTAGCTGATGAGAAGCTCAACATGATCCAGCAAAGTACCCTCACAGCTCAGAAGACCACGAGTATCCTGGGCTGTATCAAAAGAAGGATGGCCAGCAGATTGAAGGATTCTCCCCTTCTACTCTGCTCTCAAGAAACCCCACCTGGCATACTGTGCCCAGCTCTGGGGTCCCCAGCATAAGAAGGGCATGGACATGTTGGAGCAAGACCAGAGGAGGGGGATGGAGATTATCAGAGAGCTAGAAGACCTCTCCAGTGAACACAGGCTGAGATAGCTGAGGTTGTTCAGCCTCGAGAAGGCAAAAGGAGACCTTACAGCAATCTTCCAGTATCTGAAGGGGGCCTACAGGAAAGCTGGGGAGGGACTTTTTTACAAGGGTATGTAGTGATAGGACGAGGGGAATCAGTTTCACATTGAAAGAGTGCAGATTTAGATCAGAAATTAGGAAAAAAATTCTTTACTGTGAGGGTGGTGAGACCCTGTAACAGGTTGCCCAGAGAAGCTGTGGATGCCTGAATGTGTTCCAAGTCCAGGCTGGATGGGACTTTGTGTAAGCCAGTCTAGTGGGAGGGTGTCCCTGCCCATGGCAGGGGAGTTGGAACTATATGATCTTTAAGGTTCCTTCCAACACAAACCATTCTATGATTCTATATGCACTCTAACTCTGGTGTACTGGCTCTATGATATTTGATTCTCTACCTTTCCTTTGTGTCCCCATTCAAATAAGCCCTAAATTGTGTCCCTAAAACTTTTAATTTTTTTGTTGCAAATCTCGAAAAATAGTGCAACAGGCCAAAAAGTGCACAAAATGCTGTTTGGCCAGGTTTGTTATAGACATCTTGAGATTCTCCTTTTTTTTTTTTTTTTTTGACACTTACACAAGATAACTTTTAAGACCACAGTGGACATGGAATCCATCACCATCAGTAATTATTAGGAAGCAGTACCTTCCTTTCCATTCTTTCACATAGTATCTACTTTTGGAGGCAGAGATGTAATTATCTGCTAGCTACACAAAATGTTATCTTATTTTCTTTCTTACAATTGTTTTCTTCTGTAAACAGTGAAACCCTACTTTGTTTTATGAGCTCTGCAGTGCATGTCTTTTTTGTAAATATTTAGCTAAAACCATGAGCTGAGACATTTTTCTAAGAAACCGTATCATTTACATTCCCAGTTTTACCACCTTTCTGTTGTAATTGGCAATTTAAGCTTCAGTTCTTTCCACGGGAAATTGCAGTTTAAATGCTCTGAATTCTTACACATTAGCATCTTTCATTAACTCCAGAAGGAAAGGATACCCTCCTTTCCTTGATCATGAAGACTGAAGACAACTAATTTTGCATGAGAGATTATTCTCTTCACAGAGGCTTAGTGAGAACCTGCATTACTGGGCATTTACCATCCAGAATTCCAAGAAATGAGATGGAGAAAGATTGTAGTCTATCTACCAAATTTTCAAAGGCATTTCAATTTTAGAAATTTGAGTTCCAAAAGTAATGGGAAAAAAAAAAAAAAAAAAAAAAAAAAAAAAAAAAAAACAACCAAAAGCTGGTCATTACCTGGTGAGATAAACCCACAAACTAAAGGGAGACTAAAGAGAACAGCTTTGCTGAAACCAAGGCTAAATCTCCCACTGAGACTGGCTGCTAGTATGTTTTTGAACTTGCAAATTATTCCTTGTACAGCTACATTAAGAAAAGAACTTTTGGTGATATATTTTTGGCATATGATCTTGAGGAGGAGGTTGCTTTTTTAGTTTATTTTACCTACAGTAATTCATTCATTCTGAATGTTACTGTGAGCAAGAGGGAGAGCTGGTATGGAGTAACAGTTACATAATTGATAAAACAGAATTCTGTGTGGTAGTTCTAAATACACAGATGTATATCTAATGCTGCATTAAAAATACTGAAATGAGAGCTAGGTTATAAAGCTGTATCTTTTTAAGGAAAGAATTTAATAAAGCATATCTTGTATTTTTTAAATCTATCACCTTCATTATAATACCTTAATTCTCCTCATATCTTGAAGTGTTCACTCTAAATCCTATCCAGAAAGGACGTTTCACAGATACATCCCTACACAAAACTTATACAAAATTTACTGAAAAGATTCCTAAATCTCCCTCCCAACTCTTAAGTCAGGCCCCCAGTATTTCTGCCACAGGTGTCAACAAAACATGGTATGCACATCTCACATGAGTGAGCTCCTCTGAAGCCCCTAGCTTTGATATGACACATCTCCAACCTCTGTTCACTCTTCCACATTCACAGGCTGTTGAGGTTTGGTGGAAATCTTCCCTCCTAACGAAGTGCTGAGCAAAATGCTTCTTAAGTCAGCGTTACACAAGAACCCTCAGATCTCACAGAGCAGCAATTGAAATTGCATCATCATTAACGTCAATAGTGGCTTGGGGCCAAAACATCAAATTTCCATTGCATAAAGCTGAGGCATTTTCTACCTCAAATAAGTATTATGACCTTCCAAAGTGATTGAGAAGGCCTTGTGTGAACATGGAAAAATAATCCTTTATCTGATTAATTTCACAATCTCATAAAAAGATGGAATAAATTAAGGAAAAAAATATCAATAAGCCCTGCTCTAATTAGTGACCTACGAGCCATGCCTTCAGTACTGCTGAAAAGCATATGCCTGAGACCCCTTCCATTGCAACACACACCTCCAGGCTCACAATTGGCTGATGAATCACTGACTGATGGCACTGGAAGACAAACTCCCAGAAGAAATCCAAAGCTTCCTCCACAGTTTGAGGTAATCACTTCAGTTCCCCAGTGCTCTTGTCACGAGGTGAGCTCCCCATGATTTTCAGAGAAGTGAATTTTCAAAATTTTGAAGCCTCTGTGTTAGACTAGGACTGCACTGGTCAGGACTGCACAATTTATCAGCCACTTGATTGCTGGCCAGCATCAGAAACAGACATCTACTAAGTGAAACCTACTAAGAAAAATACCATTATACAATTAACTGATCATTTTGATTTCTTTCTTTTGCCTTCCATCCCAGTACCCATGCAGCATCACAGTGGTCACAGAAATAATTTTACATATTGACACCACTTACAATACTCAGTACATGGCCACAACCTCCACATATGCTAACAGACAAAATTATTGTGCTCAGCACCATGCAGCAGCAGCTGGAACACACAAGTTCAAAAGGATGCCGACCTGCAAAATATCAGCTGATGTCTGAAACAGAGAGGCCATACAGGTTTGACTAAGTCTCACAGTTACAGTACATTTTACTTTAAAAAAAAAAAAAAAACTTCAACGTTTGTTGTATCAAGTATATAAGAAAAAGCATGATCTACAGATGATAAAGATTTCAGGATCTGACCAATATATGAATATCCTTGCAAAAACTACATATTGGGTTGGGGTAGAAAACTCCTGGTGCTTTTAGCATTGAAAAAGAACCTCTGCACTTTCATTGTATTGATGAATAATTCTCTATCTATAGAGTTCCAGCATAAACAACAGCAGCTTTATAAACAACTGGAAGTATAATTATAATTAATAATAGAATCCCCTTTCTATATTTTTAGGTCTTGTTCCATTTTCATCACTCTCAACTTCATCTTCCCAAGAATGGACATGATTTTTTGAGAAACTCCCTGATAATCAGGGGTTGGTCCCAGGAAAGCAGAACATTGATGAACTTCACTTTGAAGCAATACAGGACCATGAAAGTAATAGAAAGAGAACTGAGCATTTAAACAGATGACAGAAAATTCACTATTTGAATGTGAAAGAACCTATTTAGTTACTATTTATATCTAAACAAACATTTGCAGCAGAACAGTGGGAACAGTGGGACCAAAAAAAAAAAAAAAAACCAACAACATCACAAGAAGCAGGTTAGGGAGCTCAGGCAGCAAAAACTTCTTTTGAGCAAAAATATATTCCACTGGGAACTTAAATAACATGCTAAGTGGTGCTTCCTCCCTACACACATTCAACAAGTATACATCTCCTTCCAAACTAATTAGCCTGATATTTAGCTTTTTTTTTTTTTTTTAAACTTTATCATTCATACAGCCTTCTTACATTGATAGAACCAGTTGCAAAAAAGAAGTGAAGACTCTGCCACCACATACCTGGAGAGTCTTGATGAACATCAAACACCAAGAGTACAAATTCTCTTCTTACACTCGCATAAACAAAAATTCCAAGTGACATCTACTGTAAACATCATTCTCTGATTATCTGGACTGCAGATTTCAAGGGTGCTAAAAAAGATGCTGAACACAACCCTCCATTGTGCACTGATTACCTACATTAGCTGTCATACCATACACGTTATTTTGACAGACCAATAAGTCTGGACTACTTAAGGCAACTCAATTTCTCTGCATAATTAACACGAGAAATAATTTTCCAAAACAAATCCTGGAAAATTACTTTAAGACTTTGATTTATCCAAGTTCAGGCAGTTTCATTCCAAACGTATTTATATACTTTATGCATCATCTTAAACACATTTAAATTTTAAAGGCTCTTTGAGTTCCATATTGGATTACCTATTATATTTTTGTCAAATAAATGGAATAGTCCTATTTAGTTAACATACTCTTAAAATATGTTTCATATCTGTATTTCAAAGATTTGTTTTTTTCCTCATAATGCAGAGCAATTCCTTCAAATTACCTTGGGCTTTTCAGAGAAGATACGTCATGACTGCTCAACCTCTACCTTCCTCCTTTGCAGTGTAACATCCACCAGCTTCTGGAGGAAAACCCTAGAGTGCTAAAGGGCAGCATCACCACAGTCGAAGAATGAAAGCGCAGACAGAAGCGTGGCTGTCACCACCTCCTTGAACAGGAGTAACCTCAGCAGCTTGAGCCAATTCCCCTGTTACCTAGAAGCAGTCTTCCCATTGGTTTATCTGAAGCTGAATAGAAGTTGAAACAAGTTAATCCAAGTCAGTTATTTCTCAAGGAATTAGGGGAAGCTACATTGTCATGCTGTTGTAGAAAAACATTACAGTAAACCTGTCAAAAAGCTATAGTAACTAGGCTTTGAAATCTGACTTGGAACTTGTAGTTTTGGCAGGGGATTCACCTGAGAGAGTGAATCTCTTGAGTCAGAGATGTCTGTATAAGAGCCACCCAAATGTGGTGAAAATTAAAAAAAAAAAAAAAAGTTTCTTTTAGATATAAAAATATATACCACTTCACACCTGCTCAGATAAGACTTGTTGAGGGCTAGCAGCCCCGATCTCCAAAGGCTTGTTATGCAGACCATTTTCTCTCCCATGATGCAGGGACTGATCAAGTCACTTCCTGCAATTGCTCCTTCTGCCAATCAATTTTCTGCAACAGTGCCAGGCAACTGAATGAGAGCAGCGAGGTTCTCCCTTGCACTCCAGATATTATGATCTTTAATGATGTCCATGTAGCATATAGATTATGCAGTGAACATGGAATAATTCAGGTTGGGACAACTGCATTGCAGAATCATGAAGGGGGCACTGGGGCAGCAGGACATAAAACCCACAAGATGGCCAGAGTGGGCAAGAGGATGGGTAGAAAGTTCAGTAGTTGAGAGAAATTCAAAATAGTCACAGAAATGAGCTGGAAGCATAGAGCACAAGCTGGGATTCATGATGGTCTAAGAAGACAAAGAGAAACAAAAGGGACAGATCCAAATGGTATAAGTGCAAACAACAAGCAGCAGGGCAACTAGAAGAGCAGAATATGAATATAGAAGAGAATGTAGGATTAAGTAGAAGGGGAAGGAAAAGTGAGAGGTAATGACAGGACTAGGGGGAATGGGGCAAAGTTGGAAGTGGGTAGATTCAGGCTGGATGTGAGGAAGAAGTTCTTCACCATGAGAGTGGTGAGACCCTGGAATGGGTTGCCCAGGGAGGTGGTTGAGGCCTCATCTCTGGGGGTTTTTAAGGCCAGGCTGGATGAGGCTCTAGACAGCCTGATCTAGTGTGAAGTGTCCCTGCTTATGGCAGAGGGGTTGGAACTGGGTGACCCTTGTGGTCCCTTCCAACCCTGACAGATTCTGATCTGTTTTAGCAGAGGACTTAGTAGTATTGGCTTAATGGTTGGACTTGATGATCTTAAAGGTCTCTTCCAACCTAAAGGATTCTATGATTTCCCCAGAAGATCTGAACTTAGGGGTCTGGAGTCATTCCATTCTTCTGGCAGCGTGTACCTGTGAAAACTGCTGGAAGCAGCGTCTCGCTCCCCTCTGGCAGAGAGTTCTCATTACAGATAAGAGCTTGTTTCAGCTACCAATTATGTACTTCAAGTGCAAATATGCCTGTTCTAACCAAAACTGAGAGATGATATAACTCCACATGACAGAATTACTCTTCAGTTGGCTTTTAATTAGGAGATCACAGCCAAAGCAAAGCCTTTAAAAGACTGACTAGCTAGTTACTAAGTGAAGTATTCAAAAAGATTTTTTAAAAATTCCAGAACTAAAGCTGACTACACAGGCCAATTTCAGGTACATACCACAGGAGCCCTGCTCCACTCACAGAGCAAGAAGCTACTCAATATTTCCTTTATTCTTTATTTAGGAGTTAGCCCCAACTCCATTTCACAGTATCTGTTTAAATTCTCCAGCACACACACTGAACTTAAGAACCTTTACACACAGCTACTTATTAGAAAGCCTACCTTATATTTATATTATAGTCTTAATTGTATGTGTATATATTTCACAGTTCATTTTCTATGATAAATTATTTACTTACATTTTAATTTTTTTTTAATTTATTTTATTTCAAAGAGTAACTTTTTCTTGCATTTTTCTATCTAGAGATTTACCCAGAAAAAAAAAAAAAAAAAAGGGAAAAAACCACACTCCCAAAAAAAGCCCACAAAGAACCCCCAAACTCAGTGGCAATTGCAATATCAGTATTCACCCATGGTATCAAATAACGGAGAACTGTATAACATCAGAAACTGCTCCAACTTGTACATCATCTAGAATACACATGAGTATCTTTCACAGTGTTGAATTGCTGAGGTAAACCAATTTCCTTTAACTCTTTTCTGCAACTGTACATTTTTTCAACATGTAGCAAATAGATGGAATATAAAAATTCCTGTAATTTTTTTTGAAAAGGCAGTACAAAACTTGCAATTGGTTATAACATTCCACCCCTAGCCCCAAGAAAAAAATCAAACCACGGAAAAATTATAAACACAGATCTGTTCCTCAATGAGAAATGTCATATGCCAGATGTGATATTTTAATATTTGAATTTTTGGAACTTTTTCAACACTGAAAGCTGAAAGATTGTTTTAAAGAGAAAACAAACAAGCGAATACAAAAGTTATGTTTTCTTGCTTTCTACGTTTCCAAATTCCTTTTAAAAAACATCATTATGGGGCTCATATTAGGCAAATGAAGCTTATGTTGTGATACAGCACCTCTAACAAAGTGATCAGCAGCAGAATTGGAATTTATTCTAAGTTATGTCAGTCTCCCACATGAAACTATGAGGATCTTTCTTTCACGTCTCTTTTGTAAACTACTCCTTGTTCTGTACATTACAGAACCTAAATGCTCTGATGTACGTTCTTTACACACTATGCTTCATCTTCCTGAACAAATGCAGATGGCAAATTTGTTTCTCTTCACAACTGACTTTGTATACCTCTTTTTTTCCCCCATTATTTTAATAACTGACAAAGACTAAATAATGCTAAACTGAACATTCAAGGTTTTAAGTAGCAAACAATATTTTGCAAACATTTTTTTTTACAGTGTTTCAACACAGGAGAGAAGCTGCAGGAAAAGCACACCAATAGTGGGATAAGGGGGGGGGAGTCTGTCTAGTGGTGTCTCATTTTAAACATGATTCATGAAGATTTTCCTCTCTCCTATGACTTACACAGCTTTTTAGAAACCACTAAGAGAAATTCAACCTTTCATTGTAGCATCTACTCTCTATACAGTATGCTTTTCTTACCATCCCTTAAGAAAGAAAAAGAACAAGGTTTTCTCATTTAAGATAGCATCGCATTTTGCAGTAAAATGGTATCTGGTGAAGAAAGAAATGTATCAGAATGATCTCTTTTATCTGGTTGATGCATAATCAATGATCCTCCCTCTACAGATGGCTATGAAAGCATCCAAAAATGCTTAGATGCGAGAGTTCATCATGTGCCACAAGACGCCTTTTTTTTTCCCTATTTTTGTTTAATCAAATTTTTAACATACACCCTCCTCCATGATCACTAGTCCCTTCAGGGCTTCAGCGATTTTTAGCAAAAAATAACTAAATATGTGAATAGCTGGAGTCCTGACCTCATCACATCTGGCACCACAATTTATGCATAGCAAGTATATTATTGATGATTTCAGATGCAAATACTCTAGAAGTAAACACTTTCTATTTGTAGGCAAACAGGCTAAAATAAAAACATACAAATGTCTCGTATACAGCCTAAGGCAAAGCAGCACAAAACATATTAAAGCTCCTTTTTCCTTTTTTTACAAATATCACCTAAAAGAAAAAACAAGTGTAATCAATGCAAGAAAGTCCAAATGACACTGTACGTAGTGCTCGAGGTCTTGGCTGTGTGAGATGCACTCCTCGTCTCATCCTTCCCGGGCTGTTTTCCTCTCTGCTAGTACTATAACTACCCGGACACAACTTGCTCCTTTCATGAGAGACTTTTTTTTTTCTCTCTCTCTCTCGGTATCAGCACAGATTTTTCACTCTCCTGTAAGAAGGATGACCACATACTAATAATAATCACTACCATGCTTCTTGTAATAGTTAAAACCCCTTCTTCATTCTGTAGCCACAGTTACAGGCTGTATGACAAGGCTTCAAAACTGAAGCTGCAGCTCCTATGAATTCAGATTCTCTGATAATCCAGCATCATCTGCAGCAATGCAAAGCTGATGAGCAATAGAGTTCTTTCAGAACCAAATTAATTGTCATTTTTATAGCAATAAAACCCCCACATCTTTCATTTAATTTCATGGTCAAATACAGACAAAAGCATGACTTGCAAAAAAATTCTTACTCATCTCGGAATACAATTCCCACACATACTTAACCCCCATCAGCATGCATCCTTTACCTTCTTCCACCACAAACTGCAGCTCTCTCATGCATGCTTTACTTCCTCCAGACATCCCTCCTGCAAAAACACCTCTCTCCTTCCATTTTGTTCCTCATTTTCACCTGAAATATTTTTATTTACTTTCTCGTTTGTGTGTCACTATAACTAAATTATATATTGGGTCTCTCATTCCACTTGTTCACACTGAAACAAAGAAGCTTGAAATTTGCTCTAAATTATTATAATAAATTTAATTTAGAACTAGGTAAGGCTTCTGATTACTTTTATTACAAAAGAAAACATTTATTTATTCTAATACAATCTTTACACACAGCCTCCTAAGGAATGGCAGAATGATCTCTCATTAAACTTGATACAGTTTATTATGGCTTTGTAGACTGAATGAGAAATCATTCCCAAAACACCTCTGTTCTCCTTTTTATGACGTAATAAATTACAATAGCTTATTAAAGTAAGTTTCAATGCGTTACACATAGGGGGAGCAACACACATTTTCTACCAATCTTTCAAAAACATTTTTGCTCCTGCTTTCAAGGACACATACCTAAACACTCAGGAAGCAAGTTTCACATTTTACAAAACACAGGTCAAAATGCACATCGTCTCAATGTTACCAAATTCAGAAGACATATATGTTAAAGAGAGATGAATTGTCAACGTCATTAAATTTCACCAAAGCACAGCACTGTGGTAGTATCTCTTACAAACATAAATAATCATATTTCATGCACAAGAGAGAATAAGTGGAGTTTAAACTGTAGTAAGAACCAGTAATAGAAGAAGTGAAAAACTGGGAAGTCTATATTTAACTTAGTGCTCAATCATTAGAAAGGTGCCCCATAACGACCATATGTTACTCAAATATGTTATCACACCTACAATTTCATCATATGTCTCCCAAGAAATTAATTAGCTCTAACTTTTTCAACTTTGACAAAAATGTCTGCAGTAAGTCAGATTACTAGCTGTTGCAAATGCTTCAAAATTCAAAGCTTGCCTCAGCTTTTATTTAACCTATTAATTACAATCATTGAATAACATTTGGAAGGCAGATGTTCCTTTTTTGCATATGTAGTTAATAATAAAAAAAGACTATTTATTTTAAATTCTTATTACTTTTTCTACTACAAAAATGCTATAAAGACAGTCATTTTATACAGCAAAAAATGGATACATCAGCAATGTTAAAATATCATTTACCTTAACTGGACATGGAGTAACCTGAAGAGAATGATTTCAGTATAAATCACAGTGTGTTTGATTTACACAAAAGACTGGGACCAGATCAGGACTCTCAGCCGATCTGAATAGACTGAAGCAACACAGATGAGTTCAACTTTCAGCTGCCACCTCAGTCCACAAAAACCAGCAAGAATTATGGTCAAGATTAACAAATTCACAATGAGAACTGATTCATTCCATGGTTTAGAATGAAATAAAATATAAGGGAAAAATCACAAGGATGTGGCACCAGAAAGCAATGGCAAGTAACCTAATTTAACAGCACACACTAACTACCATCCCAGCAGTGGGGCTCAAGCCTATCTCACAAACCAAAACACATATTCATGGTAGGTGTCATTTACAAATCAAATTTATTTTGTTGTGATAGTTACAGGAGATCAGAAAAAGTTATCCCAGTAACTTTTATAGTCCAAAAATTATGCAATGTATCACTACCTATGGAATAAATACTAACATGAACTTATTTTAATACAGACATACAGATAAATTCTAAATGTTTGTACCACAAAATACTCTGAAGTTTCAGCCTTGATACAAACAGAAATTAATAAAAAAACAAATTAATTTTACAATCTATATTTCCTCAATTCTTAATACTAATAAACAAATTTATAAATCAAATATTAGGCACATCAGTAGAGAACTCTTTGAAGAAAATTAGTACTTCATTGTAAAATCATCAAGCGTACAAAAATAAAGAGGTGAAGGCTTACATTTAGGATTTTTTCATGAATGACTCTATAAAGCTATCAACCTTGCACAGCATTAACAACTAAAGGTTCACTGTATAATCAGGAGTTTCAATAAAAAGGGCGAAACAATAATGTTTTGACCAGCTTTTTCTGTGAGGTAGCATGATGTAACATCACCATAAAAAGGAAACAAGTAATTCAATACATGACTTTTATTCTCAAAGCTCAGAGGAAGGTTCCTATCACTTCGTCCATAGACAAAATTACTCTTTATTACAAGAATGTAAATTTAACCACATAAATACAAGCACGAGCACACATATGGGAACACTAAAATGGAATACATTTTTTGAACAAGTCTGAAGATAGCTATGTTATTTCTGTGATTGTCTACAAGTGTTATAAACCTAAGCTATCAAAGTTAAGTCAAACTTAAGATAAACCCAGGCTTTTCAAATTATGGAAAAAAAAAAAGTAATCACATTTAACAAACCCTAACTCCATGTGCAATGATATCATACACTGAATTAAAAAATGAGAAAGAATGGAAGAAAGAACAAAAAAGCATCTCCCAGAATAAAAAATAATTTGAAAGCTCATCGGGGTCTATGTATTTTCAAATACTTTAATCCAGCAGCAATTTGAAAGCATTCATTCAAATGCCTTTGTATACCTTTATGCTTATCTTATTCTAACTTTCCACAAGAATTTCTGTATGCTGGAATTGCTGGAAACATAAGTTAATTGATGTGGATGCTGAACTTTAATTCCATCTTCCTCTATTTTTCTCTAGACATGTCTATATTCTTACTTAAAGAATAGGGTTTCACGGTGCAGTATTTCTCATTGAATGTGCTACTGTATACTTGAGCATACAAAATATAATGGGCCATTACAGTAAAACATGATTATATCCAAATATCATTTCTATAGCATCAAACATACAGGGACAATATTAGACTATAAAATTGACTTTAAAATAAATATTCAAGATATTTACAACATAAGAAGGAAAAATCATGAGTGAAAAATCATGAGTACAGCTGTAATATAAATAGCCAATAAAAAATTCATACATTAAAAATGAAAAGGAAAAAAAAAATACTGTCTAGACAAGCCCTCCAAAATCAGCAAGCCGTTACTATCACTCACCCCATAACTCATTCAATCCTGTATTATAATTCCAAGTGGCTTTTCTATGTCTTCTGCATGGAAACTAAGTTAAAACACAAGGTTTATCTTTAATTTTATCTCAAATTTTCTCTTTGGGATAGTTTCTGCAGTAGAATTCCCTGCTTCATAAGGCAGTGCAATGGATGACCAGGCAAATGAGAAGAATTACAGGAAGTACAGTTTTGCCAGAAATCCTGGCCAGCAACAAAGACCAAGGAAATTAGGTGATCAAAGAACAACTGTCTTTATTTCCTCTACAATTTTTTAAGTCAGCAGCAGATATCATCTAAGTGTGACAAAAAGCAGGCATGTCAGATACATTCCCATAAGATTTGTGAAAGCTGACAGTCATGCCAAAGGGAGAGCGAGATGTGTACCTGGTTGGGCAGGAGGGAAATCCCAGTGAAAGGTTATATATTATTGGACAACAGAAGACTCTGCAATGCGGAGGTCAAACGTAGGCACAAAGTGCAGGAACAAGCTTTACACCACCTGCAGCTGATGGTGGGGCAGAAACCTGCAGGAATCTGAGCCCCATTCACTGCAGCCCCTGGAGGCTCCACTGGCCACCCCAAGCCACTCCACACAATGGCTGAAGACACTCAGAGCCCATGATTTGGAGGTAACTGTCCTCAACATCAAAAGCCAAACTAACTGGACCTTGTGCAGGCAGTGCTTCAGCGTAAGCAGACTACTGATTTTTAAAAGTGTACATTCTATGTGTTGCACTTAGAAAAAAAAGTCTTTCCAATCTAAAAAAAGGACTGGGATGAAAATAATGCACCATGTTCCTGCTTGAAATGCAAAACTGAGTTCACAAAATTTTTCTAACAACTAGTCTCCAACACTTCAGTACAAGTATAAAAAGACAGGAAGATTGCTTCCCTGAACTCAATAGACAGGTATTGACTCATGTCTCCTTCGGAATGTTCTAGAAAAGCAGATGACATTCTGACAAAAATCATACCCACCTTCAAAAAAAAAAAAAAATCCTTACACAGGCATGCTTTATGTCCTTTAAGTGTGTTGAAGGTAACACAGAAATAGCTGTGTTACATTAAAAAAAAAAAAATCAACAACTTTTAACAAATGTTTTTAAACTGAGATTTTATGTGCTAGAAATTTTTTATTTTTTATTTTTTTTTAAAAAAAGCAAATGTTAATGTTTACCATCATCACCTAGTTCCCTTTTTGAGGTCTGTCACTAAAAGAGGTACAAGAAAACCCAAAGAAAATCAATTGTGATTCAGACTGCTGTAAGTGTACAAATATTGAAACCTAAGCAAGCCATGTGTTTTAAATGGTAGCACAAAATTTTGCTTGCTATTTTCAAGAATAATCCTTATCTTTCTGCATCAGTGATCTTATGACAACTATCAGTGAATGCTATCCAGCTTTTTAGTGGTCGAAGACTTTTCATATTAATAATTTTAATTAATCATTTTTATGTTTCTAATGAATATGTTTAAAATACTTTTTGTATTAAAAATATGGACTATATTAGATGCAATCCCTCCAAAGTCTTAACATGTTCTCTGGTTTTATGTATTAAAAAACAATCAAGAAAAAACATACCAAAAAAAAAAAAACAACCTCAAGTTTCATTACAGCTGCTGGTGAATTCACCTTTCTTGCCCTCCCACAGGATCCATGTGCCAGTGTGGATGTATCTGAAACAAAAGTGCTAGTCTACCATTAAGAAACATTCTCTAGAAACATTTTTCATCCACCTCACACTGGAAACCAAGATCCTTGAGCACAAAGATCAGTAGAAACTATCTGCAGCTCTTTCAACCCTCACCTATAAAACCCAAGAAAACACCAAGAAAACCCCCACAAGATACACCATGTCAACATCAGTACAGCCAAAGGATGCCTACAAAGGGAGGAAACAAACACAGGAACACTCATCCTGGTCAACAAGTACTGAGCACCTTTTGCAGCAATCCATGTGGCTGTTCCCCTTTGCCAGAGGGAAGACAACATTCTTCCAGCATCTCTCAGCAGAGCACTGTAACTCCAAACAAACACAGAGCTCTGAGAACAGAGGATATTGCTCTGCTTGAAAGCCAGGTAAATATGGGTATTACCAAGAGACGTGCTAAAGGCAAAGCAGAGTTCTCCCATGCACGGCGGGTAAAATGACACATTTCACCAAAAGTTTCTGAAACTGCCCCAGTTAAACTCTCCAGATGTAATTTCTTTTGTAGCAATCAGACTTTACTTGTTATTTCATATCCTAATCAAAACAGCACAGACAAAAATAATTTGCTTACTGACGACACTTTTTTCTTAAAAACTGCCTTTTTAATGCTCTTCCTCTCCCACTTTCATTGCATTGAAATAGCGACTGACATCAGAAAGCAGCTGTGCTGCACACCCCACCACAGCACCACAACTGCACGAGTGTCTTCCAGCCGCCCTCTGAAAAGCTGAAACCTAATTAGGATGCTTAAGGTAGCATTATGGATATTGCAAATGATAAATAACTAACCCAAACATATAAGCCATCACAAACGCAATGGATAATTTTTTAATCTTTTTAATCTAAAAATATTCTGATGTTCCCACATATTGCGGAGAAAACAATTGATGCCACTTGAAAAAATGCTAGCTTTTCTATTTTGCACTTGCACTCTTCCGCTGTGAAAGTGTGTTTCACATTAAGATTTTTATCACAAGCTCTTGAGGCAGGTTGAATTACAGAGACACTATTTCTAGCAAACAGATCACCAGTACACTGTGAGATTCCTCAGTGGATATAAGTAAGCAATAAAATATCATCTTCACATTTTCAAGAGTACAGTATAGTTTTGTCCACATTACATAAGTTTGCAACTACGTGAAAAGCAGACTTAAAAATACTTTTCCATTTTTAATATTAAAGAAATTCTACATAAAAAAAATATACTTAATTTTGTAACTTTTTGAGTAAGCTATGTAAGCATAGTTCTATATTGTTTGAAGGCAGACCCTAACTCCTAATTTAGGTACCTGAATATTTAGAGACATTACAAGGTGCCAACATCATAAGTTCCACAAAAGTTAACACATCCATCAGGGGAGCAGTATCTTCAGAAAAAAAGGGAGCCCTACCCTTTGGGATGTACAATTCTGGTATCGATGCAACATCCTGGTGACTACACAGAGGGGAGAAAGAGAAAGAACACAAAATGCATTACCAAACAGAGATTTTACTATTTCAGGTAGAATAACAGCAGAAGCCTGGCAAAAACGATAGGCCTGACCCATCACACTTAACTCATTTTAATGTGCTCTGATCAGCCAGCAGCACAGGTCACCTAGTTTCAGCAAAACTTTGCCAAGGTGCAGGGATCTACATGGCTCCTCTACCCACAAAGTGCACTAGCCACCAACGGGAGGCATCTGTAAGAAGCCCCAAGGAAGCCAGTACCAACCTGAAGGCAGAGTCTGTGCTCATTGCCAAGGCCTTCATTCAGTCTTCTATTTTATTATGTTTCACCCTAAAACCAATCTTAACGTATGTATATTTAAAATGGAGTGCCATATTAGCTTGGAATCTGTAATTTTAAGGAGAAATTACCACTGTAGTAAGTAAGGCTGTGAAAGACCAGAACAATGTACTAGCAGTGATATCAAATTTGTCTCAACAGGGCTCAGCACAGACATCAAAGACCCATACAGGCAAAATCTTCTGCAGAAAATAAGCATTCAGTCACAATATAAAGTAACATTACAGAGCTCGATTTAACTACTACAGGTTTTCATATTTTTATCTATACTATGTTTTGCTGTACATGTAAAACCTTAAGATATGCTCAGAATTTCACATATAACAACACTAAAAATTTCTACAGGTGCTCTCAGGTATTTAAACATAATTTCCATCTTGTCTTAGAAGCCTCATTTCAGTGTCTGAAGCTTGATAATGAACTTCTGCAGTGTATTCACTAGCACATTTTTACTATTACAGATATATTAAATATTTAATAACTGGATTCAGTTTCCCTCACATCCCTTAATCCAGTCCAAGTCACAATTTGCATTTCTGATGTGAACTAAAATGATTTTACTCACAGGTCTTTATTCAGGTCCTTCCTCCCCACCCCAGATATTGATGGCTGGAATTCTAAGCATTACATCCTGTCTGTGTCTATCACCACACTGCTGTCAGGTTTCAAATAAGTCTTTCAAATCTAATGGCAACAAAGCAACAAGTCAAGGCATAACTATGAAAATATTTCTCTGTACAAGGATCATATTCATAGTCCAGACATCTGTACCAAACCACAAAGGATCTTAGGGATATGACAAATCAAAAGAATATCTGAAATATAATTTACTTTCCAGTTTGTAATTTGGGCAAAGATACTAATTCACAAACACATCCCTCATATTCCATTAAGCAAAGATTAATGACAAGACGCAGCTCCTCCCATAGGTGTATTTTCTGAAGAAATCATACCTACCAAAATGAGTTCTAAAAGCAGAAAAGGCAAAATTTGCTACCGCAAAGTTAAAGTGAACAAGGCCAGGTTTCAAAATTGTCCCTTCATCACCATCTTACACTACTTCACTGATGTTTTATGTATAAATGTACTTACATAATGCAGAAAAAAATCTACAATGTTAAACCACAAGAAAACACTATTCAAGTAATACTCAGGCTAGTTTTTTTATCCAGAAAAGTTATTTACACAACGTACAGTCAAAGCACACACTAAAAAGGAGTACCTGTATCATCATCTAGACTGCTGAAAACAATGCCACCTGGGGTCACTGGACACTTATATCCAATAAAAATTGATTTTTAAATAAGTTTATGAAAATTTAAAAATACAGTACGACCGAAGTTTGCTGCTCTGTTTTGTCTATTCCTGTGTTTCGTGCTTCTTGGATGAGGGACTTCAAAATTCAGAAGTAGGTTTCAGAAAGCTGATTCACTTCCCAAAACATATAACCCACTTGAAAAAGCATAATTTAGCTGATTATGGAGTTCTTATTGTGTCTCATATCACAAACAAAGCATCCAACCACATCTGCAGGTAAGAATGAAACAGATAAACTTTTCTAGGCTGCTTGCATCAACTGAAAACAGGTTTATAAGCATTTAAGAGCTGTAAGAACGAAGAACAGAACATGAATTGACTATTTCACACAGAACAAATGAAATTAAAATCTGTTGGCTAGCTTTCTCAATTTTAAAAAAAGGAAATTTAAAAAAAAATAAAAAAAGGATGAAATAATGATCAGCTGTTGGAAAAATAGCTTTAATGAGCACTTGTAGCACCACATTAAAACACCCAATTTGCTTAATAAGTAGGGAATGTGAGTCTTAAACTACAAAAGGAGTGTGAAATGCCATGCTACAACAAAAACAGTGTGAGAAGAGAACAGAACGCATTGAATTCAAGTAAAATTCTACATGGAAATGTACAGTAACTTCCAAGGAAAATATACCAAGTTTCACATCCCCAGCAGCACTTCCCACCTCCAGAACAATCCAAGCCCTCAAAAGCATGTGCTTACCAACGTATCATGTCAGAAGTCCTAGACGATGAGGATCAGGGAAAGATGGAGGCTGGGAGTGGAGGAAGTGAGAAGGGAAATCAGAACACCCACCTATCAGAAACTGTGTTTACAGACAGCTGTGCATTCCTAAGTAGCCACATATTAGGACAGCTGTGACCTGCAAGTTAAACTGGACTCGTCTATCTGTGGGTTTTAGAGGTCCTCCTGTCACTGGCTCTAAGGCTAGAAAAGGAAAAGGAGTGTTAGCAGAACAGGCCCTCCCTCCTGGGGGCTGGAATCTCAAACATTTCTGTTGATACCCAAAAGCTGAAGCTGTGACCTTAATGGCAAAAATTACTGCTTTATGGGGAAAATGGTTTCTTTTAAAAACAGATAAATAAATAAATAAATAAATATCTCCATGATAAGGTTTCATATGCTGTGAAAATTCATAGAATCACAGAATGTCTGGGCTGGAAGGGACCTCCAAAGGTCATCTAGTCCTACCCCCCTGCCATAAGCAGGGACATCTCTAACTAGATACTGTCTTGCTGGAGAAATGCCTACCCATAGCAGGAAACCCCCAGCTTTTACTAGGGCAGAACCTGGAGGAATCCTCCCTCACTGAAGGACTTGTTGTGGGTTGTAAGATGATCTGCACTTTAGTGGCCTCAGGTACTACAGTCCGTCAGTCTCTGACTGCTAAATGGAGCAAGGTGAACTATTGTGCTACGGCAAACAGTCACACGTGACTGCTCTTCTAGCAATTACCTTGCTTGAGCTCTGAAATACATGGTGTCTGACAGACAGATGTCAGCAAGAAGACTGCCCGCAAGTCTCCCAGAAAAGGGAGGTGTATCTGCCAAGTCTTCAGGATACATGCAGGAAACCTGTATTACACTAACATTTAGGAACACGGGCATACTGGGTGCTCCCTACTCTGTTTTCTTAGAGGTAAGAGAAAGGGAAGGAGGGAAACACTTCAGAAACTTTATTTCCTGTATAAGCACATTTACAAGCTGCTGATACAAAAGGAACAGCCAAGGAGATCACAGCACCAGAAAGGTTCTCCTAGATCATAAAGTCCCCTCCCAAGTCTATCACAGCACTGCAGCACAAGGCCCTTTTTTTCAAATAAACAGGGAGGGAAAAACCCAAACACACACAAACAACCACCACCACCACCCAAAAACCCAACAAACGCACACTCGCACGTCCACACACGCGAAAAAAAAACCTACGAGATAAACTGCCATTTTCTCTTTAGCATTAGCACAAACTTGAAAGGAAACCTCTCAAATAGAAGTAAATTCACTGAAGTAACATTGCACCTAAGCACAGCCCCACTTTCAAAGAGATTCTGTAAGCCTTAGAGTGTATGAATCTATTTTATATATCTGACTGTATGGGTCACAAGTAAAGATCATCTAATCTTTCATCAAAACAAGAGGTGTACGGTGATCACTGGTCAAAGACTTTGTACAACATTCCCCAGAGTATTTTCACTGCCTCTGACAATTCAGAATATAATTATATTTATTGTCCTTAGGTGAAATCAGAATTCTTTGTACAAGCAAACAGAAACTGATTCTTTTTTTTTTGAGAGCAAAACATCACAAAAATGTTACTTTGATTTTAAAAGGTCACCTCTTTCTTTAGAAAAGACCAAGGATTACTGAAACATGCTAAACAGAAACAAAAGACTAAAATAATAATAATAATTTTTAAAAAGTTAAACACTAATTCCAACTCACTTTACAATACATTAAAACAAACAAAAAATTCTTAGCAAAAAAAAAGCCTGTGGCAAATTTAAATGCAACAGGATATGTTAACCAAAGATAAGATTATAACAACACTACCACAGTTGATGTAAAACAACAGGTTTTAAAAATATATTTGAGTATTATTCATCCAGCTTCCCAGAATAAACAAAATATTCTGGACCACTCTGATGTCATCACTCATTAAAAGCCAATCTAACTAATTTTGCCTTTTTTTTTTTTATATACAACAATATTTTAAATGATGAAAGAAAGAATAATTCTCCAGTTATTAGTTCTTTGAATTCTGTTTTTATTGATCAGTGAGTTGAATGTCACAGCGACCATCTATTCTGGGTGTATTGAAAAAAAAACATTTAACTTTAGAATCAACAAAAAATAAAACCACCATGGAACACTTAAGTATATCTCAAAAGAAAAAAAGAAATAACTTTGGAGTAAGGATGTTTTTAGAAAACCAGCTACAGAACAAGAAAGATCAAGAGAAATATTGTGAAAGGTGAAAAAAATAACAATCCAGTTACAAATCAGTCATGTATGGAAACACCAGGCAGCAAGAGTTCTTTAGAAAACTAGTCCAGATTTAGAAATGTTATTGCCTTTGAAAAAACTCTGCAAAAACAATGTAACAACCTTACAAAAGACACAAATATCATAACAGAGAGATATCATTATGCGACATATTAACAAAAAAAATCTGTATGTAAATCAAGGGGAAAAACTAAACCAATAATTTATTCCTCTCTATCAGGCAAAGATAAAAGCTCCGAAATGTCACCATTTACAAATTTTGAGCATTACCAAACTGGGGGGGGGAAGAGCTAAATTGGGAAAAGTCCTGAGAGAACAACAAGACTATAGTTTTTTATCTGATAGTTTGTAAGAAAAGACCAAGTTTGAAGTACAGTTAAAATAACTGTCTACACTTAGCCTAGAGCAGAGAATATGGAAGGGAAAAGAGGAAGGCAGAATAAACTTAAAATACGGGAGTCTCATAAGACGGACAGTGATGAATTGCATTTCACAGCTACAGATGGCAGTACAAAATCTGATCAGCAGGGAAATTTAGCTTACATATTGTTAGAAAGTTGTTCCAAATAAAATTTGTTAAGTTTCTGAACAATATTGTGTTCAGAAGGTCACTGGAGCTTTCAAGAACACTGCAAACAAACATCGTGCAAGGACTCTTTTTGGTTTTGACTCAGCATCAAAACAGAGGACAGACAACTACACTCAAAATGTCTTCCAACACTACACTTTTAAGTCAAATACATAATCTAAACTGGCAGCCTTATTGGAAACACAGTCCACTATTTTGAAGTCAACTAGTCATTTTGGTAGGTGATTTGCAACATAAGGACAGCTGTACCAGTTCACCAAGCTTAGTGAGGTTAACAAGGAAGTGATATACTTTTCCATTTTCTTATTAAGACTCACATGTCCATACGGCAGCTGAACTGCAACTGTCCATTTGTTTAATAAACATTTTTATACACAGGAAGCACTCTTTCATCATTGTAAGTACAACCATGACAGTAGTCACGGATCACCTTTAAATATCATAAAATTAAAGATTGCCTAGATTTTAAGAAAAGGGGGTTTGAGGAAATATTTCTATTTTTTTTTTAATTGGATGTGAGTCACACTTCTTATTCCACTCAGTTTTACTGGGGAAAATATGGAGCCCCTCTCATTTCACCTGGATATTCAACAAGCCCAAGTGGATTGGTTCACAAAGGAAGAGTCCAAGTCACATCTTTACCAGCCTGGCAACAGGAATAGCTAGGGAAAGCAGCAAGCTCTCTTTGAACTTTAACCAGAATCTTAAACTGAACTAAAATTAAAATGTGACTTTAAGCATACATCTCTTCTCATATTCCAACCCAGTGCTCTAGTTCCCAAGCCTGGGAAGAAGACGTCTCTCTCCTCTCTGCTTGCTGCTGCCCAGTAATGTTACTCATGTTAACCTTAACTGCAGGTAACAGTTTCTGGGAGGTGGGACTGACTACATTCAGTAGCACATTCAAAGGGAAAGTGGAAAGAAATGCCATTCTTCCTTCACAGGCAATTCCTGAAACAACATCTCAAACCAGCTATGAAAGGAATAAAGTTGAGCGGGGGACAAGGACAAAATAGCGCAGGCGTGCTGACCCTACACAGCAGAAAGACAAAGGCTGAAACATTCCAGTTTTATTACAGAACTAATTTAGTCAAAAGTCTGGCACAAATTCAGCAGAGCTATACTCTGGGAACCCACACACTCTCATCCTTGCAAATCAGATTTCTATACCAGAGGATCATTCATTCAAGATCATCAACCTAGCAACCCTTTTTAGGGTTTGTCTAGTTTGATTTTGGCCCTGCATAAAAATGGAGGGATGAAGTCTTCCTTCAGTCTTTGGCAAAAAAAAAAACACCAACGAACTCCTTTCATCCTGTTTGAGATCCTCTATGTGGAGGGATTGCCTCTTTCTCTTAGAGATCAAGATTATGTTAAATTAAGATTATGTGGTAAATTGCTTCAAAACACATCAAGAAAATGCACAGAAAAATACACAATACCCATAAACAACCACTTCCTCAATAAGCAGAATTCAATATTTTTCAAATTAAGATTTATACAATGTTTTCTTTTTGTCCCTACTTTGGTTAATGCAATCCAACTGAATACTTTAAAACCCTCTTTCTTCAAAGTGTGTTTTTAATCCTCTGCCCCAGAGAAACATGTCAATATTTTTAATGATCATCCTATAATTGTTCTCTTCAAACAAACCTTGAACAAAAAATACAAGGCTACTCCTGCCAACTTGTTGACCGCAGGTCAAAGCTTGTAGTAATCCTGTATTTTTAGCTCTTGAATATTTTTTACTGTTATGTACAATTCAGCAAAAACTTTAGCAGTGAGCACAAGAGAACTGTATTTCAAAACACTAGTCAACAAATGACTTGAAACAGTGTACCACAGAATGTCTTTCCACTTATTTCCAGAGACATAGCTTCTAAGCCTGCCTTCAATACTACTGAAAATACTTCATTACAAACCAAAAACACAGAAATTTCAGTAGCCAAGCACACAAAAGATGAAAGGTAATGGAAGCAAAAGCAGAAAGACATTCAGGGGTGCTCTCAGCAACCAAATGCTGCTCTGAATTTGGCAGAATGGACAACCTCTGATAAAACTGTTAAACAAAGTCTTACCTGTGGTTCTAACTGGATCTAATGATACAATAAATCAGAAGCATAGTATGTCCAAGCAGAAAATCATAGCCACATAGGCTCTGAAGGAAAGACAATAGCTAGATGCCTTACCTCCAAGGCACAGGAGGAAGGCATCTAGACTGAGTTGCACCAACACCAAATGTGGAAAGAGGATAGAAATATCTATAATATAAAAGAAAAGAAATCATGTTTCATAAATATCGAACCTTTAAGTGCAGCTGAATTGCATTTGCAAGCTTTTCTCTCCTTTATTATGGAATAAATCACTGCAACACTCATGCTGTAAAAGAAAGGGAAAAAAAAAAAAAAGAAAAAAAACAGAAAAGTTGCAGCTTCCAATGTACCTTTGAAATGTTTGAGGAGCTATTCAGTTCACCTAAACTTGTTCCTCTGCTAAGTGGAAATGAGGCTTTATTCACTACTTAAAACTCCTAAAACACATCTACAAAGTGAAACTCGTTCAAACTTCTCACAAGAAGCATTCATTCTCACGTGTTAGGTTGGGTGTCACTGAGATGATTCCACGTGGGGGCTGGGGGAGGGGGGACAAATACAAGCAACCCAAAATCTTTTTTAAAAGCCATATCTCACTCACACAGTATCTCAGGAGTGCCTCCATGTTACTGTGTGAAGACTTTTTTTTTTTCCCTCTCCTGGAACATCATAAGTGGAAAAAAGAACACACACTAATGCTATTTACCAAGTCTAAGACATTACTGAATACTTACTTTGGACCAACTAAGTTCAGACTGTTAAATTTTAATAAAATGTGCTGCATAATACCAATCAAGAGATAGACTAACAGATCCTAAACCCTAAATTTCAATGAGAAGTCTTTTAGGAAATTTAAATTTTGCTAAGGTGTTTCTAACACAGACCTTTGTAGCATTAGGCTAATACTAAGGCAAGTTAAAAGACAATATAGTGCAGAGCTACTAGTTCAGAAACTGCAGAACTCTTGCGAAATAACAAAGAGTAGAAAAAGATAAGAGCAAGTGTTCTCAGAGAAAAGGAAATCCATAGTAGTGTCATTAACTGCAAGTTACTCAGATAAAATAATTCTGATTTTTTTATCCAAGTATTCCTGAATGCTCTGGTATAGATTAGTCCAGTCAGTGGGAATGCATCTAAAGATCTCATTAATTACACAATCTTCTTTCTCTTCCTATGGCTAAAGAAATTATATCCAAATCTAAAATAAAATACACGGCAATTAATTTCTGCACTTAATCTGTACTTTTTTTAATTCTGACCTTCAAATATTTAATCATCATTTGCCATCTGCAATCTTAACAGAAAACAACCCAAACTCTTCAGTTTACATACACTGAGGAGAAAAAAAAAAAAAAAAAAAAAAAAACCAACCCAAGAAGCCAAAAAGCCCTGTGCAGTTTTTGTCTATTCGGAGCCGCTCCTTGCATATACAGTGTGATGTCCCACAATTTATTTTTTTTTTTACCTTAGCTGTTGTTCAGTGGAGAGACTCTTTCAGTTGGTGCTTTCTGTGTGTTCCTCCAGCTGCCCAGTGGCATGCTTTCCATGACAGATGCTCTGGCTTCATTCTTAACATATGTTCCAGATGATAATTCCATCTTCTTTTCTGGATAACTTTACAGCCAAGGGGTTTCTGAGCTGTCTAATGAATCTTGGCATTTGTTATAAATTCATTCAATTTAATACATAGTATTTTCACAAGGCATTTTCTTTCAGACATTTAGATGTCTGTACGTTTGTTAGTCTTCCAGTTTTTGCATCCATAGATTGAGATGGAAAGAAATCTCCAAGTTGAAGTTTCACCTCTTGGTCTTTAAAACATGGATGGATTTTTATCTCATTTAGTTGGTAAGTGAAATTGCTGCCTTGCCAATTTGTAACACTAGCCCCTTACTGAAATCCCCAGAGGACAGCCACCTTACTAGCAAGATACATAAATTTCTTCCTTTCTTGTATTCCATTCCTTTCCAGTGTAGTATTTGAGCTGGGAGTTTCCAGGGCTTAATTATATTTGTCTAGATTTTTTTCCTTATAATTACATAAAGTATTGTAAACAAAGCAAACAAACAAAAAGATAATGCTTTTCATTTAACTACATCTTCTAATTAGTGAAGGGCAAGGACTTGTTCCAACACCTCAGAATATACTGCAATTACCATTCAGTATCATTACAGATACTTCTCATTTTCATTACAGAAACTTCTCAGGACTTCTTAAAAAAAATAAATTACCAGTCTCTCCAACGTAAGCATTCAGTATTTTCTTTTCTGAACCCCCACCCTCACATTAAGCTTCCTCTACTTACTCCTTCTTTAATGTTACTGCATCTAGAAATAATTACTTCATTTTTATACCAACATTGCTCATATTCCCAGCCTATCCAACCCATCTTTTAGACAATCTCTGTATCCTTCTCATTTTATCAATTGCTCTCTACCCTCAACAGGCTCATCAGCTGCTCAGAGCCATACAAAAATAGTAGCATTTCCCAGTAACTCTTTCAAGTAAGACCAGAGAACATCAAGAGAAGTGTGGCCAGCAGGTCAAGGGAGGTGATTCTCCCTCTCTACTCTGCTCTGGTGAGACCCCACCTGGAGTCCTGCATCCAGTTCTGGAGCCCCCAGTACAAGAGGGATGTGGACCTGCTGGAGCGTGTCCAGAGAAGGGCCACGAGCATGATCCGAGGGCTGGAGCAGCTCTCCTATGAGGACAGACTGAGAGAGTTGGGGCTGTTCAGTCTGGAGAAGAGAAGGCTCCGAGGTGACCTTATTGTGGCCTTCCAGTATCTTAGTGGGGCCTACAAGAAAGCTGGGGAGGGACTTTTTAGGATATCCAGTAACCACAGGACTAGGGGGAATGGGGCAAAGCTGGAAGAGGGCAGATTCAGGCTGGATGTGAGGAAGAAGTTCTTCACCATGAAAGTGGCAAGACCCTGGAATGGGTTGCTCAGGGAGGTGGTTGAGGCTCCACCCCTGGGGGTCTTTAAGGCCAGGCTGGATGAGGCTCTGGGCAGCCTGATCTAGTGGGAGGGGTCCCTGCTCATGGCAGAGGGGTTGGAACTGGGGGATCCTTGTGGTCCCTCCCAACCCTGACAGATTGTGATCTGTTTTAGCAGAGGACTTTAGAGCCCTAATGGCTCAATGGTTGGACTTGATGATCTTAAAGGTCCCTGCCAACCTAAAGGATTCTATGATTCTAACAACTGTGGCCAAGGGAAAGGTGCAGGAACACTAAAGACAGACTTTTACACCAGGAATAACCAATAGCAGTTACAGGGTGAACCAAAAGGAGAATGTCTGTAAAGCATTCTAATTCTTCCATTTTTACCATTTCAAACCAGGAACAGAATCTCTCACTACAGTATAAGCTGAAACCACCCTGGCATGTTTCTCTTTCAGGAATGAAAGAGCTTTTCAGCAGCGGTTTTTGCTCATGAGCATAAGAGGCTATTTCCTTGGAGACCATCTTTATAACAGAGTCTGAGAAAGTTCTCCTGATCTTTACTGCTCTCGTTACCTGGTCTGTATCCCAGGTTCCACAGCAGCTCACACCATTCCATAAAAGGCATACCGATACAGTTAAAATTGGAAAAAAAGAAAAAAAAAAGAAAAAGAAATCCACTTTTTTTTTCACAATGATGCCTTAAGGAAATTGCCATCTTCACATGCTTTTCTGAGTCACATCTTTTGAATTTTAAGCCTCTGTAATGCTTTATGTACACTAAAAGCATCTGTATTTAAGATGGTACATTTTTAAACACCATTCTCTTCCTATATGATATGTTTTAAAGAGCATTTCGCAATGCATTCTTCAAGCACTGTTTAAATCACAATGCACCGAATTTCTTGGTAGACAGTAATTGTTAATATTTATCTTTTATGAGGAAAGATTAAAACGCTAATGAATGGATTAATGTCTTGCTTTGTATATGAAAAAAAAAAAAAAAAAAAAACAAAAAACTATGCACACTCTAAATGAAGAAATACAAACAGATTTTCAAGGAACTCCAAGGAAGACAAGGTATTTGAAACATTTTTAAATGTGTCAGCTGGCAAAAGACAGAGGTTGTGGTAAGCCACCTTCTTTATAAACCGTGCACCTAGTCTACATTAAACTTTCCTCTACACTATAGCTACAAATATACTGACATCATCAACAGTCTACCAACCATGGATAGCTCTTACTTAGGGAATAAAGTGGCCAGCAAGAAAGGAGGGGTTATTACTATACTAAAGCTCTAAAGCAGGATCATATTTACTACAAAAAAAAATATAAACGCCTATTGTGAGGCAATTTAACAGTGACAATGATTTCACTGAATACAAAGGCCTGTGACTTTCTATCCAGGAAAACTCACTTTATTATATATTTTCTTTTTGTAAGGAAAGGTCAGGCACCGTATGGATAAGCAGAAAGTGATGCTTTTGCACTCATGTTGCATCTCAATAAAAAGAGCTTTTTTCCTCCCCCTTATTTTACCCAGTTCTGGAGTAGCAACTTGTAATGAATCTCCCACGTTTATATGCACATAAATTCAGATTTCATATTCTTACATAAGTTTAATTACTGAAGTACGTTCCTCAAAAACACTCAAAATATCTATTAATACTACAGTTTTTTAGAATCTGATCTTGTTCCAGTGGGTCAAGGTTTTACTATCAAAAGTAATACTGTTATTATTATTTGCTTGTCTACAGCAGATTATTTAAACCCTCACTATCAATACACAACATATGTGGTATTATCTGTTTATGGCTATACTGATACTCAGGAGGTTGGCAGAAAAGAAAAAAAAAAATCTCGTTTAGACTTACACTTAAGTATGTATTACATAGCTACCATATACCACAAAATAATACACTATGACCATAACTGTTTCCCTAACTCTCTCTTTGTAGGCTAAATAGTATCTACAGCTATCTTCTCAGAGAGGATGCAGGGGGAACACAAAGTGTTGGAAACAATCCCTAAAAACAGCTGGGTCTGTTCAGTTTGGGTTGGATTTGGGGTTTTTGGGGGGGTTTGGTTGGTTGGTTTGGGGCACTGGGGTTTTTTGTTTGGTTTTGGTGGTATTTTTTTTCCCCTGTTATTTTTATTTTCGTGTAGAAAAGAGAGCTAACATTATGACTGTGGCAAAGGGAAACTACAAGCTTGTATGTGCCTGAAAAACACAACACTCATTCACAATAAAATTTATCTATTTGGTCTAATACCAGCATGGTTGCCCACACTGCTGCACATAACAGCAATTCCTTGTCTCCTCTGGAGCAAGGATGGTTTGATCAAGTGAGGGAAAATTTCATCAGCTCGGCATAAGCCTCCAAATGCTAACAGCAGTTCCAAATAAAATCCTACACACATTGTGTAAATTAAACATGTAAAATCTTAGTTGTGATTGAAAACCATCCAAACACAAATGTTTATAACAAAAATTCATTTCAAATATTCATTGTGCAAATTAAAAACATGGAGACCCTGAACCTTCTCCATATTTCAGTATGTAACCAAACCAACCCAGAAGTAGGCTTGCAAAGAATTAATTTCAGCCAAAATCCACTTTTATAGGAATCCTATCAAACGTAGCAGAAACCACATGGAGACTCTACAGCAGAAACTCTACAGAAAACTCAAGCGGCTTAAAAATAACATTATCTGAAGTTTTGCTTATTCTCCATTAACACAGTAGGTATACTCTGAACTCTGAAAAACATAAGTGTCATTTTAATCTTGAGTAATACCCAGAAGCCAACAACTCAGAAGGATATCTGTCTACCATAAGCTTTTGGCAGGTGGTTTGTTTTTGTTTGTGGTTTTTGGTTTGTTTGTTTGGGGTTTTTTTTGTGGTTTTGTTTGTTTGTTTTAAAATTAAAATACTCATTCTAAACAGCTTCCAAGCTCTAAACCCAAGTGAATTAGAAAGCTACTGTATCATTTGGATTAAGGAAGCACTCAGTGTTTCAGACATTAGCCAAGTCACTATTCTCTTAAAAATTACTTTTTGTGTAAAGACTATAAAAACAGAAGAACAGTTACTAGCTAACATCCTGGTGGCATTTTTTAATTCAATCAAGTTTAGGACTAGCACAGAGTTAGTAAATCAATGGCCCTTTTCTAAACATGAACTTCAAAAAAAAATCTTGAAATACAAACTAGTTTTACTGCAGTCTGGTCATAGTGACAACCCAGGTTTTAGGTGCAGTTCTATAACCCATTTACTCTCTCAGAGGTGGGGGCTGCCACAAGCAGGGTGTCCTGCCCCTCTGTGAGGCCACTCGCACACTGCTGTGTGTGCCAGTACTACTGTTTGTGCAGCTACATGGTGAGTCAGGTCAGGGCAATGATCCATCTGAAAGTTAGCTAGGAAAATAGAAATAGATTCATTTTCAGCCAGATAAATTTCCTGGTATGATTCACCATGTCACCGTTAGGAGCATAACTGCCAACACAACCGAGCAAGAGGAGATGACACTTCCCTCATTTCATCAACAGCTTCCACTTAACACAAGTTTCAAGTACACATGGAACTGCATCTATCAGGGGCAAGTTCACAAGCTCCTAATTAAAATACAGTAGTTAATGCTGTTTCTCAAGATAAGAATAAACTTGTTCAGAAAACTTTAAAATGTATTAGTCAGCATACATAAACTGGCATGACATTATAAAAGCCATCACGGGTCAAAATGAAGTAAGTGAATACTAGCTTTAAAGCAATCCATGCTATATGAAAGCACGCTATTTTCTAAGTATTTTCGCATGTGCAAAAGTTATACCACTAATTCATTTGCACAGTTTCATCAGGTCAAAAGCATCTAAGTAGAAGTAGAGATGTTGTCATGTTCCTATGGATTACTCTCCCAGCAATTGTTGTTCAGGGGTTTCCTCAGTCTCTCTGCAAGATTAGCAAACCTAGCAACAAAACTATCCTGAAGAACTGATAAAGGACAATTGGGGTTTTGCATTTTATTAACAAATCTTCTTTGTACTCCCCAACAGATTTCACCTCTGCTTTAGCAACATGTCAGATGGATAAACAAAACCTCAAAAATCCACTGCTTCTCTATCAGGATAAACTACTAGTAGAATCATTCTATTTCCTACATAAAAAAAAAAATTACATTTTAAAAAGCACAAATATTGAAATGTAAGGCACTCAAGTTTCACAAGGACCAACAATCTCACATTAAGGAAGCCTCTGAGGTGAAGCAGCAATACTAGTTCCATTTTATCTGAGGGGGACTGCGTCTTGGACTAATTCGGGTTAAAATCCACAAAACAGAGTGCCAAATTTAAGATACTCTTGGCCCAATTCTTTACATAATTTACCATATTACATGTCTTTCTTCACTATGAATACGGTTGTCCACAAGTTTATCACAACCACAAGCACAGAGCACTTGTATAAAGTAGTAAGTGAACTGCTCTCTGGTAGTGTGAATCTCTTTGTCTAGGCCTAGCCAACAGCTATCTGTGAAGACTGTTTCAGTAGCTTTCTTAGCATGACAATGTTGATAAAAGACAAGCAGGAAGCTGTTCTCAGTAAAACTTTTTACATTTCAAGTCTTCTAATGTGAAAAAATTAGCATTGCTCAGTTTGGAATTCCAGTGTAAAAATGGGAACAACTACTCATGAAACTGGAAACTTCCTAATTTTACATTGTTAATATGCTACCATAATGTAAATAAATATTTTGGGGAAGACTACCCCCAAAAGCAGGACAATCAACATTTTGAAAGTGAATTTCTGAATCTATCTTCAATACGGGAATGTGTTTTCTTATCAGTGTGCTGATATCTGACACTTTCATTCCCTATCTTCCTAAAAATTTTAAGAAAGCACTCTAAGACAGTTTAAATAATTTTTTTACCATAAATAAAGAATTTATTGTAAACAATATGTCAGTTGCAATGATCCTATAACAAAGCAATGCACTTAGATTTATAAAAAGTCAGCTAATACTGCCCAGATTTACAAGGCAAGTAATCAAAAGTAACACAGACTTAGACATGATACTGAAAAAAATGAAGACTGCAGGTACATCTACATTACAGTTAAGGAGTATATATCTGAAACAAATCTCCCAATTATCAATTATTACAAGCTTGGGCTTACACCGTGACCACACCTTACGCATTCCCATTGCTCTCAGTCCCTGGGAACAGTCATGACAGAAAGCCCAAATCAAAGCTCCAGAAACATACACATATAGAATGAACAACAAAATACAAGCACCTCTCAACCCACTGGCTCCTATTGAGCTACATCATGTGCTGATGGAGACCTGCTCTAAGACCCAGGAAAGTCTCACAGCCCAAGTCAAGGTCTGTGCTGCTGGAACTGAGCAACACTGTTTTGCCTGCAACTTAGTGAAGATCCAAGTAAACTGGAGGTTGAATAAATCCCAGGCACTACCACCTTCTTCCTGCCATGTCTGGGGGGGGAGGGGGGCGGGAAACAATCTCATCCAGTCATCAGATTGTAGAGATGCTCATGAAGGCTCAACAGTTCCTCCAAGAAAACAGAAGGCAATCAAGACAGCACCTTCGTGGTTACAAAACACCCTCTATTCATTGCCTAAGTCACCTCTAGCCTGATATCTTCCCAAAGCTTATTTTTCAGTATCTAGATTTGCAGCCTCAACTGCCTTTTTGATATTCGTGCTCCAAAACTTCGGCTTCTCAGTCCAGTCCTAAAACTCCTTCAGGACCTAGTTTCAAGTCACAGTTGTTGACCTTATTAACGTTTTTGAGAATTACAGCAGTAGTATAAAAGAAGTGGGTCCCACAGAGGCATAAAATGACTGATGCAGCTGAGGTGGGAAGAACAGGTACATGCGCTGCCTTTGAAATAAAAGAAAGCCCAAAGACTTGTGAGATTTGTTGGACTGGTCCACAGGTATATTGAGGTAAGATGATTTTTTCATGAAATAGCAAAAGCCCTGATATTGCAAGCAAGTTATCCTTACAGTAACAACATCTTCAACGTGAAAGTGACAAACACAAATTAACTTAAATCAACAGATTGCTGTATGCCAAAGGTATTACACAACATAAGTAAAAGTGAAGTAAAAATAAAGTAAGCTTTATCAAAAATAAATGAAAGAGCATGCACAGAATTTTAGCCACTATCACCTACAATACATCATTTTTACCAGTCGGAATCACAACCGTACAACCATTTAAAAACTGAGAACAGGCTTTATTACAGCTACCTTGAAACAGAAGGTAATAAAGAACAAAATATGAAATGATGAATCAACCACACACAATTATCTAAACTGGAAGCCAGCAAGGATGTTGTAGAAAAAATTCCTGAGACTGTTTAAAATACCTTGCTTTTCAGCCTTCATTTACTACAGCAAACAGCCTTTACCTGCAGAAACTGGTACTAATCCAAGGTGGAGAGCTGCAAAAATAACACTCACCTATTTATGCCTAAAAAGTAGCTGGAATAAACAGCTAGTTATCAAAGATAATACCCCACACTCCTCCTAGTTACATCAAGCTTAAGATTTTCACATAATTCTGACGTTCCTTCAGGGACAAATGAGGTTAAAAAGGTTAGAATTATTCCAAAAATAAGAGCTTGCTACTCAACTACAAAGTGAATGGGACAAAGAAAGGGCACAGGGGACCCTTCTCCTCTCCCAGTAGGGTAGTCTGCAGGAAAACTGTCTCTAAATACACAGATCTCTGCTCAGAATGCGTGTGGAAGAAAGAAAAAAGTAACATGAAAAAAAAAAAAAAACACACACACACAAAAACAAGCTACACCAAACGCTGCCACAACACAAGAACAAAAAAATTGTGTGAGGTTTCACTGACCGCAAGCAACTTTACACATCTTCCCAAATCCATTTCTACACTGGGTGCATGGTAAAGAAATTTCTAACTATTTCAGAACTTAAAAAAAAAAAAATACTAAAAAAAAAAAAATGCTACTTTAGATATATGGAGGTATAAACATTCATATAAGAGAGCTTGCACTGTAATTTTTTTCTCTCTTTGGTACTCATGGAGCTGCCTCTTTTACACGAATGTATTTTATTGGAACTTTACAGTAATTCACATTTTCTATTAATTAGAATTACAGTAGAAAGACTATAATAAGAAAGGCTTATTTAGCTTCAAGTTGTTCATCAATGAAGACTTTAGCTTAAACTACTGTTTGCTAAGACAATTAAAAAAATAATTTAAATTTCTTCTACTTTGTGTAGCAGATGTTCAACACAGTCTATTTAAAGTTGTCTTTGTTAGAGGTGTGTTAAACTACTCAAATTCAGACAATCTGCAAAAAAGATTTCTGACAGGTTGTGAATAACACTCAATTAGTACCATAATTTCTGGGATTAATTTTTCCTATCAAGGCATTTTTTCCAAAAAACACTACCAACCACACCAAAAAGCCAAACATACCACAAGAACTCAATCTGCATTGTGTATTTCCAAAACTAACATCCGTTTGGTCTCAGTTCAACTGTAAAACTCAATGTCCAGTAAATTAAATCACTCAGTTCTTTTTCTGGATTTAGTGGGAGGGAAAGACATGTTACCCTAAGACTGTAAATAATTTGTACTTTAAACAACAATTGTATTCCTATCTGGCACAACAGATTTATTCCACTACACTATTTATTTTGCTTCGTAGTAGATGTAAGAACAATAAATATTTTCCACACAGTTGTTTCTTAAAATCCCATGATACCTGCATCATGTCCTGAATTGCAAAAATGAAAACAGACCTGCAGTAGAGTGAATCTCATCACAGTAAATCAAACACATTTTATTCTATAAATTCTATGAGTTTAAAAATACTAGTACTACTTCAGGTAATTCAATTCTGGATACTAAGAAGTTATGAAAGGCTGTATTTAAAAAGAAAAAAGTGAAAAATGGCATTACAATATTTCAGTAAGACACTGTTTACAAGACAATCTCATTACAGGAAAGCTTCATGATATGTGTTTTGATTTTTTTTTTTTTTTCTCACCATCTCTTTGCACCAGCTTCTTCAGTTATCATGGTTAAGCCACAACAATTTTATACTTAACTCCCTCTCTATAAAATTGGTATACTAGTACTTCTGTACTTCAAGTGAGTGTTATGAGATAAAACGAGGACATCAAAAATTATGATACTAATATTGAAGTCACCCTCATAGGCAAGACATATGCATTATCTATTCAGTATAAGCTGGGTAAAAATATATCATGTAAGCCATGTGAAGATTGCCACAACAAACTGCATTATCTAATGTAACACACTTGAATGCAGAAGCCCAAACACAGGTATGGTAATTGAAGTATGACAATAGAAGCACTGACTTAAATTGACAATATTTTGCTTTGTCTTTAAGTAATGATTTAGCCGTCTTGTTATGCAATAGACATTAGGTATATTCTCCCCAGATAACAAAAAAAAAAAAAAAACCCACACAACAACTTACTCTTTCAATTAAAGGAAAAGTTAGTTGACAAGTTAAATTTAAAACTGGGTCCGTTAAAAAGTTAGCATCTGTGTCAATTTTTCCTTTGTCCCAAATGATCTTTTAATAACATGGTAACGAAGACTCTTAAACCTTTTCATATGTTTAAACTAATTGAAATCTTGTGCACAGGTTATATATAAAGAAATTAGGTTGCAATTAAGCATAGTTATTAATGATTCTTAAATCTAATTGTTGTGACTATTATAGACCACAGACAAGGTCAACTCTACAACTCAGGAAACTTTAGCATTAAAAAAAATACCACTTGAATTCTATGCATAAAAACCACTTTGATGCAGCTCTGATCATACTAAACATGCTCACCCATTTTAAAAAAAAAGTTTCCAAAAATTAATAAATAAAATACATACCCTCCCTCTGTAAAACATTAAATTTAATTTAGTAAATGCAGTAAAAACACATTAAAAGCAAAAAGAGTAACTCAACACAATTTTTAAAGAAACACTCTGCAAACATGCTCATAAGTATATCCAAAATGCAAAAGTCATTTCAGCAATTACTGTAGAATCCTTAAACTAACTGCATAAATGTTAGATATGTTTTAGCTTCTGCATATCAGCAGCAAGGTTCTGATCACTGTATTTCAGATTTCTAGTCAAGATCACTTCCCTTTCACCTGTATGCATTAGAGATAAAATGGCCGGTGTCATCTAAAAAAGAAATTCAAAGTAAGAGAAGACATGTCCCTCCTAGTATGTCTACAGGAATAAGTGGAGAACAGAAAGAAGAAAGAAAAATCATTATCCTCTCTGAAACAAAACATACCGAGACAGTGAATCGGAGGAATATCTTTGCAGCAGTGCAGGGACACAAGGCCATGAGATGCTTGGTTCTTACCACTACATTTGAGACAGTAAGTCACAGAAAACTGTAAGACTGTCCATGCAAAATACACTTCCACTCTTCTCTTGCCTAAACAGAGACTCCACTCCAAGCAGACTGCTCCACTGGATCTCTGCTTGTAAAACCTTTGATGTCTCACAGGGCACACCTGCATTACTACTTCAGTTCAGATAAGGAGGGCACTTTTGCAACAGAACTTCCTATCATGCTAGTCAATGAACTTTCGTTTGCTGCATGAAGCAGTCCGGGAGTGCCCAAACCTGGTTCCTTTCAGACTAAAGTAAAAACCACAAGATGCACTCCAGGAGCACCACCACTACCAAAGGGGCACAGGAGCAGACAGGAGCCAGTCCAAAGTAATATCCACTTCACTTTGCAACTGCACTGAATGTAGGCAAGTATTAGGTCCTCATCACCAATTATGTTATTCTCTGTATCTGGTACCACTGGACTGAATTACTTGCTCAGGCAGGGCCAGCCACTGTGATTCAAGGTCTCCTTTGACCTGTTAGGTGAGACTTGACTGCACCAGAGGTTCACTGGGCTTTTGGGGCTTTGCTTTCTCTTGGTTTCTGTGTCTTCTGTTACCTAAAGTTCTCACTTCCAGCCTGTCATCTCTGCGTGTTTGACCATACACATACAACATACTCTCTCATTACCAGGAACTCTCACCACACTAAAAGTTCTTCTCCTAAAGACTACTTAAAGTCTAAGTATGATCATCCTTAATTAAATAAACTTAATTCTGGCATTTCTTAACTTTGAGTGCTGGCTGATTTCAAAACAGTAATACTTTAATGGGCTGATCATCTAAGCACACAGAAAAACAGGTCATTGAACCCAACTGTAGCATCACATTGACTCTTCAGTGCTCAACAGCAGGGTTAAAAGTATATATAGAGCCCTCAGCCCTCTGTTACTGACATGGACACATCACTAAAGATAATAAAGCAAACACCTCTCAATGTACTTCACAGCCATTAAGAATTGTAAAACTGCCCTACAAGATCCTGTCTTCCCCAGCTTCTATCAGTCTTAACTCAGAGATCCTCATCCCAGCTTTTAGTACTTCCCTCTCACTCTCACACTCAAGTTCATTTAACTGGCCTTTGTAATGGCTGTCTCATTAGACAGCACCTCAAAACCATTCCTCACCCCAGTACTGTCAAGTCATCCTCATACTCCTTGACCGGGCTGTGAACTGCAGAAAGATTTTTTTGCTGTTGTTCTTTTCTCTGTATCACAAACCTTCCTGACTGCTGAAGGGAATATTTTTAAAAGGTCCTGGGCTCTAACTACATGACCAAGTAATTTGGCATAAAAGAACCACACCAGCCAACTGAGGCAGCTGGTGCCCAGGTCCCCACATTTCCAGCAGGCAGGGTTTACAAGTTTTATTTCAAGTAAAATGCAGTCTGGAGCCTCAGACTGAACATTGCACCACACACACGGTTCCGGGCTGTCCAAAGGACCAGTCGCTGGGGCTGGTGTTCACTCGATGTCCATCTGGAGGAGAGATCCTACACTCAGCTTCATCCAGGTGTAACTTGATTCATACCTACCAAAATCCCCCCATGAATTGAGCCAATGAGTGTCAAGAGGGGATGATCAGAGAATTTACTCTAAAACTGTAATGACAGAATAGCTTGCAGAAGCAGGGCAACTTTACCTAATCCCACAATGCTTCCTGGTACAAAGAGAGAATATTTAGCTGTCAAAACAAGAAGCGTCTACTGAGTATATTTCAACTTTCAGAATTTAGATTAAGGTTGGATTCTTTGTATTGTCACCGAGAAAAAGTAAGCACTTAACACACTGGATTCCCTTGCTCCAAAGTAAGGTCAGCATAGAAGTTGTCATTACATGAAATTCTATAATCACTGAATTAATGGCTTATATATTCTTGATATTGGAAAACACCACTGCACTTTCCCTTTTGTTTTCAGAAACAAGCCAAACAAACGTTTTCAACCAGCAACAACCAGAATAAGTCAGACATAGAAAATGGACAATATCAGATCTATTTTTTTAAAAAAAAATCCCACTTAAACCTACAGTTACCTACAGCAAGAAGGAAAAGAAAAAAAAATACACACTCAAATTTAAATAAAATAAGGAAAAATACATGTCATGAAATGTCTGTGCTTAGAAAGTAATTACTAACAGAACTGACATCAAAATGTCAACTCAGTAACCTCTTCTTCAATTCATAGGTACTAAAATAGTATGAGGAGAAAAATCTTTATATTAGATTTTAAAATTTCAGATATTCAGTAAGACACTGAATTTTATTGTATATTGTCCTTTTCTGGACCCCTATGGTTAATATATGCATATCCAGTGCTCAAATCCAGGGTGTAATAAGAATGAGCAATGTTACATGAAGGAATTCATGTCATGTAAAAAAAGTTATTTGGATCATCCTAACCATTTTCTAATACATTTGAAAGAAAATTATATGAAATAATCAAAAAAGGAAATCACATACCCAAACCAAGTAAACAACAAGAAGATGAGAAGAAAAAAATAATTTAAAATTTTAAATAGTTCCTGTCTTATAAAATTTTATTTGTTATAAGTATATATAGCAAAACAGGAAGCAGGCCTTACACTTCACATAGTTTAGCCCATTTGTATCTACCGTACCCATAATGCATCCTGAAACACAATATATGCAGGAATAATACCAGAATAATAAACTTTTCTCCCATTCTCTTGGCTTCTTTGACATTTAATGTCAATCTGCAGTAACAAAGCTAATAATGATCTTTGTCTTCACACACTGCTATTGAAACAAAGCATTTCTTTGTAAATTAAAGGGTAATTTTGTTCCCACTATTCCAGTCTAAATCTTTCTGGGCTAGAATCACAGAAGCTCATGGCATAAATCACCCTATAATCCAGATCACCTTCTTTCTGCAAGAGAGATGATGTTCTTTTGGCAATAATCATGTGTGCAACCATAACCCAAAGCATCAAGCATGGAAGATTTCATCCAAAGTTCATTACATGATACAAATGCCAGATATTTCTAGAGGTTTCCCATTCAAAGCTTAACATACAGCAGCAACCTTACCAAATTTGTAAATCATGTGGTGACACATTATAAAGTGACATCTCAAGAATTTACAGGAATTCAAATGTGACAGAAAAATCATACGTTAGAGTGGCTTATAACTAGGAAGATATTCTTTAATTATATTGCTTCCAAGTCTGAAAAGTAATAAGGTGTATGCTGAGCTTTATGCAAGTATTATGTTGATTTTATCGGGACAACTTGCATTTGTAATACAAGCTGAGCCACAGTGAATGATTTCAGCATCTAGGAAGTTTCACACAAAGGATCACATCTGCAAGAGCTTCCAGGCAACCTTCTACTGTGTACCTCTACTAATACCTCTTCCAGCTGCCTCAACAACCTACTTAGTCTGATTCATGGGTGACAGCAGCTGCAAGAGCAAGGTTAAGTGGGAATTACAGAGTCCAACTTGCTTTTTACTGTCAGTTACCCCTATAAAGAGGGGCAGTGCTGAGGGTTAAGTAGTAACAAGACCAAGGCCTTACTGGCCATTAATTCCATATGGTCAGATCAGGTCGCTGCAGACCAGAAGATAAATCAAGACTGTTCATATGTGTAACCACGTAATGCCACTGCACACAGGGTACGATACGTCACAAGAACTCTCCATTAAAAGGCAGAACTTACCCCTCTTCTGAACCCAGCCTTCCTTCACAATGGTAACATCGCTCATGATGGCTCCACTCTGAACCCCCAACTCAAAAGAGTATTTCTTTGAGTTATCAGCTTGCCTGTTTGGCTTCCCTTCTGCAGCTCTTCCCAGTTTCTACTGATGAGTCAGCCTGGAACAAAATATTAGAGAAAGAATTTAAGCCTTTTCTGTTTTTCTCACTTGACAGCCAACAAAAAAGTCTTTGTTGATATCTTCCACTGACTGAGCTCCTATTAAAAATCTGCCTTTTTTTCTTCAATTAACCATATAACAGAAGCATGTTTCTTGTCTTACAGCACATTTTCCACGAATACTGCAGTACTTAAAAGAAGCAGAAAGTGTTAAATTTTCAGTCATATGGCACTTTTATAAAATGCACACAAAAGAATCCTCTCATACTCATGCCCGGGATGCTGTTAAATTAGACGGTGCTGGTACTGCTGTGCTCACACTAATGTTAAATGTAATGCTGTGAACTGCTTCACAGGTCCAACACTAAACCAACAGGAGCTTTAACCATTCCCACATTTGTCAGAACCCATACAATGGACAAGTGCTTCCTCTATTATGGCTACATTGATCATATTAAGAGTGCAAGAAAATGGAAGGAAAGGTTCTGTAAAGGAGCTTAAAACCAACGCCTTAAGTATCATGGGTATGGTTATCCTCATAACTGTTAAAATCGGTAGTAACCACTTTAACAGCCATGCAACTAGGTTTTTTTTGATGTTTAATTTAAAATAAAATAAAATAAAATAAAAAAACAAACAAACACAGAAAAGGCTACAGAAATATAAGTCTTCCTACTCCCACTATAATTTCATGAAAACTTAACTTAGAAAGCTCTTAAAAAACAGCATCATCTGCAAGTATGCAAGCAGAAAAACAACTTCTTCAGAGTACAACTTAACCAAAAAAGCCAATGTTTAGGTCATGAAAATAACTGTCCCAAAGCTTTAAGCCAGGCAATGAGAAGTGTGCTCTTTTCCCTACAAAGCTCAGCTTGCAGGGGACATAAGGGAAGTCAGCACTGGAACAGGATATGCCACTCTCAGAGGCCAGAGCCCTCACTCCTGGATACCTCACTCCCAGAGTACCTAACAGCTGCGAAGAGACAAACACCACTACAATCAAGTGGGCAGAGAAGCCAGAGTGCAGATGCTTCCTTTTGCCAGTAGGCTGCCTTTCCCCTCCATCCTTCAAAATAAAGAGAAGCATTCAAATAAGCTCACCTAGAAAAGAGTGGAAAGGCAAGAAAAAAAGACTTCTCTGATGGCAGAGGAACACCTTTCTATGGCTGTACACACAGAAGCCCGTGTGTACACAGTGCTAGCAAAAACACATACCCACACACTAGTCTAGTGCCATCAAATCCAATACACACGTATCCATTCAGGAGACTGACCAACAAAGACCAATAAACAAAGACTGTGCTAGAAGCAATCTGTGCAATGAATGAATGGAGAAAGGGTGGAGAAATAAGCCATTTTAATCCAACCAAGTACAGGCTAAAATCTGAACCATTATACATATGCAGATTATTTCTTATTTATATTTTGAAAAATGTGTATTAGCACCACACAGCAGCTAGATGGAAGGCTACTTCTGTCTTGACACTGTTGTGCAAAATAGAACTTGGTATTGAGTACTTTTTTCAAGTGGCATGCACCAAAAAACGCACTACAACCCGATTTTACAGAAGACTGAAGTGTGTCCATTTTACAGTTTTGCTTTCACTGAGCTGTTTTTTCAAAAACACGACACATTTCAGCTGCACAGAAGTAAAAACCACAACGCTGAATTCATTACTACCACAAAATTTACGTAATATTGAACATCATGCCTAAGACATCTCCACAGCACTGGCAGATATGCCAGTAAGGCCTATGCAGGTGATGCACAGCCTTTTGCATTGGCATCACACCCTTTCGTGTCTAAAAAGGACATGGACACTTGTGTTTATGCAGCTCCACTCATCTTCAAGACTTACATATTGTATAAGGTTCCATAAGAGTTAAAAGAAAATGTTATACACAAAGTTTTGGAAGGACTTGAGACTGCAACATTACTGTTAATTGATCTCAACAGCTTTATCTGTTTAGACTCCGTATTATTTAAGTTACTAGGGCAGAAGTAACCAGAACATGCATTTCCACATCCTCCACCTTACCAGCATGAGTGTTATTTTCTGGGTCATACACTACCAGAAGTTGTTTGCACGCTTCAAACTAGAGATAAGCAAGTTCACCAGCTGCGTGTGGAGAGACACACGTGCCTGAACGCAGGCTCCAGTTCTGCCCTCCTGGATCACCACAGCACAGTGTCAGCTCATATTACAAACACAAATCTTTACAAAGCAAGAGGTGAATGTCCAACAACTGTGACCTAAAAGCAGCTGTTCTGTGAAGGAAGTGTAAGCACATTAGTATCTAAATACCTGACTTAGGTTCAATTTTCCTACAAGAATTTCACTGCGTTCTTTAAGAAGTGGTCAGAGGTGACTTTTATTCAACTATAAAGGCATAAGACACAGGGCTTAGCTTGGGCTGGCAGATGCTGCAATATGCTTTACCCTTTTGGCAAATTGAATGTACTTTCCTATTTTGGTGTATGCTTATAAGCAGTACAATAATTTATTTTTAGTGGTAGAGACTAAGCTATAAGAAATTAACTTCTGTACTAAGTAGCAATAATCTTGTCTGCCCACATACTGATCATTAAGTCCATCATCTCAGTAGACATGCAGTTTTAATGAAAGAATTTATGCTTAAGGCTCCCTATTTATCTACTGATTACAATTAAGTTAGTATTACTCAATCAAAATCTGATCTATGACAGATTTTCATGTCAGCCAGTGTCCAAAGAAGCTCAAGCATATGTCTCTGGGATTGCATCCTAACATTGCACGTACTGAATTTTGATAAATACCACGAAATACAAAAATCAGATAAATAGGGTCACAAAACTAACTGAATTACCTCCTGTTTAGCTTTGCAGTATTACCAGGAACAACTTAAGTAAAATTATCAACAGCTGTATGGTTACATTGGTTGCTCCCTTACTGGGTAATTAAAAGTCAAGCCAAATTACATAGGAAGCTGAAGGAGATTAATCAAAGCATTAAAAGACTAACGAAAATGAAGGTTATACGTTCACACTACACCTTCAAGAAGCCATTTGAAAGCATTCGTAGTATTATCCCTCATTAAATTCCTTTGGGCTTTCTAAAAGCTTTTTTCCTTTACTCTGAAAGTCACTCAGCAAAGCTCTAAGAGAGCAGACTTTTGAGAATTACTTATCATGACAAAAACTGACCTTAATGAAAAATAATCACACAGAAACCTTTTTCCCTGAAGATGCAATAAAGGATTGTCCCTAGACACAAAAGAGTTGCCTGAAACACATAGAACAAGAACTCTTCACATGAAAACAGCATTTAATCTTTGGTTCAATTTTTTGAAGCAAAGTTACGGAAATGTTTATTCTGCACAGCTGGCATATAACTTAAATACTTGGCAATCAGCTCTGCTCTCCCAATGTGCTTCAAGTTTCAGCAGCTGGTATATTGTAATTTTTACAGTTTCCCTTATTGCTATAAGATGAACCCATAGAAACAGTGGAAAAAATGTAAGAACTGAAGGTGAAGATATTTTGCATTCCAGCTGCTTCCTACAGGGAAGAACTTGACTTGGTTTTATACAAATTCCACCAACTGGAGAACAGGTTGGATTGCTTTTTTTTCCTCCATGTTATCAAACAGAACTTGGTAGATACTTTCCCAACAGTACATTGTGTGTCTTCTGCAGACAGTATCATATAGTCACATATACGCACAACACATACAGTCTATTGTCCGCATGCTTTATGGTGCTGGTGTAAAAATTTACTCCATGGCAGTCACTTATGTGACCAAAACACCTGCTTTTTTTTTTTTTTTTTTGATCTGGTAAAAAATAGTAAAACTTTTCCTTTCTTTTTTGGAAAGCTATGAAGCCACTTATAGAGTGTTAGATGAAACAATTCAGCACACTTCTAAAGAGCTAGTATTAAACTCCTAAGTTCCTAGCTGTAGAGGTTGCAAAGGCACCTTTCTGCACAAAGATTAAGCATAAACTATCACATGCAGCAGAGTTCCAGATCCCTCTGCCAAAGCTCACAGTTTTCCCAAGCCACAGCAAAAACTAGCCAACATCTCTCAGTTTCCATCTTGAACTCGAAGAAGAGAAATATAAAGAACTAACTTGTTTCACTGTGCTATCATATGGGAAGTATAAAACTCATTAAAATGAGCAACAGACCACTCAGTAGGAAGACACCTTTTCCTCACCTTGTACTTTTAAACTAAAGGAGGCTCTCATGCCCATCACAGCAGTCAGGTACATCCACAGACCCAGTGGATGGGGAAAAGGAAAGAAATCCCTTCCAAGCATAAGGACTGAAAACAGTGGTTCAGGTCTACACTTAACAACCACTATGTGTAAGTGAATAATCAAGATTCATAGATTCAATCAATTCAAGAGACAACACTCTCTTGGAATCTGGGCATCCTCCCATTTCCCCCATGACAAGAGACAGCTGAGTAAAGAAGACAGTGCCCATGAATTCAGTGTAAATTGTATGATTCAGGTCTCTGTTTTAAGAACTTTTGTAAACATAGGCTCCTACTTTCAACAATTCTGGAGCTGAGAAAAAACAGATACGATCTCATTTACCAATTCAAGTTACCAGAGAGAATACCAACAGGATGAGTTTCAGGGCTTCCAGAGACAATCCCTGTAACTTCTTGTAGCATCATCAACCTAGTGACTGATCCAACTTTATTCTTTAATATATAAGGCAACCATCATTCTCACTTTTTACAAGTAACCATTGGTTTTAAAAAATGTTGGGGGAAAACCCAACAAGTGAAACTTTCTCATTCACTTTGCCTGAGATTCTTTGGTTCTCAACTTTTTTTGGTCCTTTTCTCACTGAGATTCTTTGGTCCTTAACGTGACCAGTCAAATCTCATCATCACTGTATCATCTTATTTTTCAGAAAGGTAACTGAAAAAATTTTGTGCATGCACACACAAAACACACATTACCAAAAAAAGCAGCTCTCAGTAATCCTCTGGTGGCTTCCATCACATACACATTTCTTTCCCTGCTTTGGGGGCTTTTTTTGTAGCAGGTCAAGCTCTTACAGAGTTTTCTCAAATCTGAGCTTGAATCCTCCAAGACAACTGAACAGGCTGTAACTGTCTGCTGTACTGGTCGCAATCACAGAGCAAGGAATTAAAAAAATAAGACTCTCAACTAAAAAGAGAGTTGTCTTTAGTATTAGAAGCTGCGATCCCTGTTTTATTTATATGAAAAATGTATACACACCTTCTTCCCCTAACCAAAGTTGTTATCTAAAAGTATGGTCAAACAATTAGAGGATATACTGCATATCATCAAAAACTACACAAAAGACTGTTGCAGAACAGAGTTTGTTACAAAACCTACTAAATCAAATTAGTCTATATTGCTAATGGAAGAATCACATTCAGTTGACTGTTTTATCTATAAAGTATAGCGCTTTTATACAGGCTTTTGCAAACTACCTACTCTGGAATTTTGGTTATACTTCAAATGCAATAGTATGGATTAAGTCCTTTTTTTCAGCTTCAGGAGGATTTATTTAAAAATATTTAAATGATATAAATATCGTTGCTTAGATGAAGAAAAAGAAACCTGCAAGCAGACAGTATTTGTTCAACTTAAGAGTCAATTAAAAAAAAAAAAAAAAAAAGAAAAATAAAACAACCCACACACAACTCAAACCAACACAAAACACTAGCTGGTTTGTCAGGACAAAGAAATCAAAAGTCCAGGATTATTAAAAGGCAAGAGCACCTAAAAAAATGCTAATCTCTATATATTCACAATTAAGTCACTTAAAGATACCCCTAAATACTTCCAAAGTAGAAAGTTCCATGTGCTACAAATTTTAAAACAAATATAAAAAATCGCAAGACATCTCCATGACAGGCATGGTAAATATTTTTTCAATTGTATTACATACAATTCAATGACTTTAAGAACATTAGCATCAAAAATTTACTCCTAACAACTTTATTTCATAACCCTTGACTTGGAATAATGTGGGGGATAACAGGAAACTGGTACTGCCTACACCTTGTGGGAAGGAAAAACAATGTGCTTTAGAAAAGACAAATAGCACTTTTAAAAGCGTGCTTACACATATGCTTTATGCCTTAGTATTTTCAGTGTTCTGTTTTCACTTTCAGTATGTCAAAAAGCTGTACATAACTAATATATGCTCTGGTAAGCCAAGTTAGGAGACTGCAGGCACGCTGAAATATTAATATGCAAGTTAGATGGTTTATTTAGATTCTGCAACTGAGCGTGTTTATCAGGAAAGAAACCATCATTCTGTATTTCTTTTCCTACTATAATGACAAAGCAAGTTATTTTCAGAGACAAAGGTATAATTAAAATTAGGGGGACAAAGCCACCCTTGCCTTTGTTTACCAAGGTATAAAGGAAGTTTCTAAATGTAACTAAATTGTTTCTTTAGAATCCCATGTGAAATATTAACAACCCATTGTTTCACATTGTGTTTATTGACAAAAATGCTTCAAATCCTTTTTGTGCCTCCCTCCCTTAAAACAATGACTGAAAATCACACAGAAGCAGAGTGATAAAACATATTACAGTATAGGTCTGAAACTTAACCAAAGATTTTTTTCAAAGTAGAAAAGGTGAACAGAGGACTAAAGTTATGCATCAAAAAAAAAAAAAAACTGAGATAATGAACTTGGGACGGATTTGAGACTTAAAGGAAGTAAATTCAAGGATTAGCTGAGCTAAGTATCACAACTATGACAACGTTACTCCACTCAACACTTCAAAATACACACAATAATTTTAAAACTGCTGAGGATTTATGTAGGAATACTAATTCTGTCTTTTGAAAAAAAAGATCTTTTGCACTTTAAAAAAAATAGTTTAGTAATGACTCAAAAAAAACAAGCAAAATTAAACCCAAGTTCCATATTTCAAAAACAAACTAAAATTGGCTTTCTATGTCTAGAATACTCAAAAATAAAAGTTAATCTAAATTTGAGAAGTTCAAAGAACCTAGAAATTCTTATTCATTCTGAGATGAGGGAACTTAAAAGAAATCTTCAAGATAAACATAATAAAGTTTCATTAAGCTCATCTATTTATTTGTATGACAGTAACCTTTCTGCAGCACAACATCGTATTTTATATAAAACACGGAGCACACTGCTGAAAATAATAAAAACCAGAAATACGTGAAGTGCCATCAGTAACAAGAAAAGTACTGACATAAAAATATGTTTTCTTACTATTAGTATCCAAGATGTAAAAAGTTCAGTGACATGTCTACCAAGTAGCTTTCTTTTAAATTCTTACAGTAGGATTTATTTATTGTCTGGATATTGAACAAATTAAATTCTGAATTGCCTTGCAACAATAGCAATGAGTTTTGTGATTTCTTCCTAGGAAGCAACCGAACATTGCTGAAGCTACTTAACTGTCAAATTCTGACACTGCAGTATGACTAGAATGTAATCAACTTCTAACCTAAAACCTGTGGGTTTTCTTGTTCACCTTCAAAAAGCATTTTTCTCATCACTTGAGATCTGAATTTTCTAAGGACAGATGGAATTCTCTACAACCTTAAACGGATTGTGTTTTTTTCAAGGGTATACCATTGCTTACACACATTTAAAACTAGATGCAGAGTTCAATAGATGAAACTCTTCAGCAAATGTTATATGAAAAGCCAGATTACATGAAACTCACACAACCAACCTTAACTGTCTGCCTCAAAGTATATCAGTCACTCGGAAGTACTAAGAAAATCTCACAAGGCAAGATACACTGATCACATATCTCAAGAAGCACACTAAACGCTCAGAGGAAAAATAAAAATATGTGTGTTGGTAGAAATTGTTTTGCAAGGTTGCTGGGACTCGACTGAGAAATACTGTACTGATTCTGTGCTGCTGAGCCAGCTGTACAACAAGTTCTTGACTGTTGGGCACTGCACCTACAAAAAGGCAGAGGTAAGACCTTCATTGATCTGTGAAGCCGGAGCAGGCTCTTCACCTCTGGTCCTGCTACAGGAGTCACTCAAATAACTTCCACATGGACAAGTCAGGAAAGTCTGACACATGATGCTATCAAGTTATTCAGATATGCCTATGAAGTACTGAGTTCCCAGTTGGATTTTTAAGGGAATTTTAAAAATAATACTCTTTGGTCAGGCTATTACAGAGGGGAAAAAAAAAAATACATCACAGGGCAACAACTTGTTTTTACAGATAGTTTTGATCAATATGCCTCGCACCTAGATGCACAGGAATACACAGAAAAAGAGGATTGGACTCAACATAACTTATTTAACTGAAACACATTAAGTGTTGCCACAAATAGTATCAAAAAACAGAGAAACATTTAAAGTGACCTAAACTAAGCATCTTCATACACACATGCCAAAAATCCTTACTTTCCTTGAGAGTAACATTTAATGATATTAAATCCAGTGGTTTTTTCGTATTTTGGTTTGTGGGGGGTTTTTTTTATTTGTTTGGAGGTGGCTTGTTTTGTTTTGTTTTTTAAGTACTAGCTTTGCCACAGTTTCCTACTACATCTGAACAACACCCTTAAATAACAAAAACAAAAAGAATTTGTTTGAAAACCATGGCATGCATCAAAACTACCTGAATGTTCATGCTTAATGTCGCTCTAGAACTATGGAACAAGGATGAAACATCAAATAATTACTACACACTTGCATTTTCTGCAGTGTTTTTATTAGCATATACTGGTAACTTGGCTGAATAAGACTCATTTAGCACTTCTCTTCATACAGGTAGCCTAGAATATGCTTCATACAATTAGTCAAGATGAAAGTATAAACCAAAACTTTAAAGATTACTTTTTATACTGTGCAAAACATTAAGAAGTTAACTTTCACATTCAATGTCCTACAATTTACTAGCAGTGTTTTGTTTTTCTGGCTTTAACAGACAAAAAAAAAAAAAAAACAAAAAAAAAAAACCCACACTTTGAAGCAGCTTTTCTATTTACTATGTAACATCTTTAGAAAAAAGTATTTTCTATGCCACATCAACTTGTTGCAAAGGAGAGTAACTAGTGCAACACATTAACCAAGGAGACCCGGAAATGCTGGGAAAGTCTCTTTCGTGCTACCAAGAGGAAACTGTCCTGGTTTGCAAGAGATTCACACTAGAAACAACTTTCCTCACAAGGAACGCCAAACTCCCTGAGGTACAAGCTGTGCTAGAAAGTATCCCATGCCCTCACTTTGTATCTTTATCAGGCATGTCCTAACAGAACAAGAATCCAAGATGACACAAATGATTCCAATATTCTAGGATAATTTTAAAGTGCACTTAGGTTAGAAATCATTTCTTATAAAGATAGTACTTAAAACAAACATGTTGTGAATTTCATACAAACACTGAAAATAAAAGCAACACTTTAACATTAAATGAAACTCATGGGTGTGCACAATTAATTATCCCCCTCTTTTTGAACCGTCACTGTTGTTCACAAAGGGAGTATGGCATGTTTTGAACAGAATGTTTGTTTTATTAGCTGGGAAAAAGAGAACAGAGGGCTAGTGGTATATAGACGACTAACATACCTGCAAAACATACAGTTACAGCATGGTGCATTACTTTTAAAGCAAATCAATTCCTTTTATGCATTATTATATCAAAATGGAAGTATGGTACAAAAAAGTTTTCACTCAGTATATTTCAACGTCCTTCCACTCTCCAGTGTCAATTAAAATTAGTGTACCCACACTATAAGAGATGCCAAAGGATATTTGGTCTCTGCTGCACTGAAGGAAAGCAAGGCTACCATGTTACCAAGTTCACCTCCCCCGTTGCACTAACAGCACAAAATGAAACTATAACCCAACACGTTTACAAGAAACTGTTCCTTCCTTATACTAAGATCAGCAGAGAGATTTCAAATGTATTTTAACATGAACTGCTGTAGTAGTGTCATACCTTCCAAAACAATTATTTCAAACTTACTTAGAAAACACTGTTTCTTGGTTATAGAGATCATTGTTCAATAGACCTATTTAAACTGGGAAAACATGCATCCAGAAAGGATGATCAATCAGTGCTAGACAAATTCCAAGTAGTCCAAAGGATTTTTTAGTTGTTATACAAACTTCAGACACATGCTGTTTCCAACTGTGGTTGGAAGTCAAGACATGGTTTCTGGTAACATCTTCCAAACAGAAGCTTGGGTTACAAACAGTAGTAGAGCTCTCATAAGTGGTTTTGGGTTAAGTTTTAAAAAGCTCACCAAACTGTTTTCCCTTTCACAAACTGTTTGTTACAGTATCAGAAAAGTCAACATTTTCTAGTGCAAATTAATGCCATTCCATCCTCAAAACTGTACCTATTTCAACTGGGGCAAAATAAAAACTACTAACAGCCTGAATTTTCAACAACTTCCCATATAACAGCAGCGTTTTGCTTAACAACACAACTATCAAGTTTACACAATTATCTTCCCCCAAAATGAAAAACAAATGAGGGAGTAAGACACTGAAAAACTGCTTTCTATGAACCTATTTATGAAACTAAGAAGACCGATGAATTAGTTCAAACCTACTTAGAATGAGCGTGAATACACTATAGAATAAACTGGCTAGAACAGTGCAGTCTTGTTAATGTTATCTGTGTAGATGCACACACCACACACATTAGAGAACAAAAAATGGGTTGCTCAAACTTTATGAGTACTCTTCTAGGAAATAGAGACATTTTCTTAACAATGGCCAGTTTTTCTTTGGCCCTTAATTGAACTTGACTTACTGGTTGTGTTCAACTAAAACATATATCTACATGGACTATAATTAGCAATCTAATCCAATTACAGATATTGGGGTCAACTTAAAGGCTCCCGTGAAATAAACCAAACAGTCCTATAAACAGAATCTTCTTAAGTAGCACACTTGCTTTAAAAGTCAAAATAAGCTTCCTTCCCTATCTCATGTACACACTTCCCATATACCCGTGCAGGAGAGCCAGAACTGGCCCATACAGAAACTGGCAGAAACAATCAATCATGCTTAAAATGTTACTTGTGAGAGGTTTAGAACTCCTTATTTGCATGGCTCTTGCCTTGAGAAATAAAGGCCTCTATATGCAAAATGCGGGAAACCATGTCTGCCCATTAGCAAAGTTTTAGCAAAACTTTCAACAAACATTAGCAGAAGAGACTGGTTTCTGGTTTCTTCAGGACTGATAAAAGCTGACAATGTGGGTATCAGGTGTATCACAATTTGCATAATAAAACTCTTCAACAGAACTAAGTGAATCAAACTTGAGATGTGTTTTCATAAAAATTATGAGATGATCTGGATATATGTACAAGCAGCTAGTTGATTAATAATTAAAGAAAAAAAATGCATAATAAAGGTCAAAAGAGATTAATTGTTTATTCCTCTTCGGTTCTATGAAAACAAGGGGGGTGTTGTTGTTTGGTTGGTTTGGTTGTTTGTTTTTTTAAAAAACACCTCTTAAATAACTACCAGAGGAGAACATGAAAGACACATCACTGGCTACTTCATGCCTGTTAGCCTACCATCCAAAAAGTAAAGTAAGAAGCGCAGCTCACATCAAGCAGCCAAACAGCCCATGCGGCTGTTCCATCACGACCATTTACACTCCAGAACATAACGGTGTGATCCAACAACTTTTCGTTCGGAGGCGCCGCACCGACCTGTCAAA